>NC_056735.1:957152808-957452808 GCF_019279795.1 Protopterus annectens | reverse complement strand
CTTGTTCACAGCGGGTCAAGGTGTCCTTTACCTTGGGTCCAAACAAGGAGGACCCATCAAAGGGAGCGTTGGTAAAGGAAGACTTGAAGGCTTCCGCAAAATGACACAGGCGGAGCCAGGCTTGTCCCCGTAGAGCAACACCTGTACCCGCCGCTCTACTCGCTCCTTTGGCCGCATATGAAATGAGCCTCATGGACGAGTTCGATATTGATGATAGAGTAGCCAACTGAGAGCTAACCGTCTGGGCCAACTGCTCAGGAAGGTTACCAGAGAGGGTATCTGAAAGTTCCTTGACCAGATCCCTCTGAAGTCTGGTGAAGTGCGTAAGGTAATTCAGAGACCTTAAGGTAAAGGCTGCTGAAGTAAGGGTGTGCTTCCCGTACCGATCCATACTCCTGGACTCTTTATTAGGAGGATGGATGGACGTCGAAGCCTCTGCCACATCTTGCTGGGTAGCAGATGCCACCACCAGAGCATCTACGGCCACACCTTTAGATAAGAATTCCTTTTCAGGTGGTGCTGACAGAAATTTATTTGGGCGAGCTGGCAACGGTTCCACAGAATCCGGGTGCTCCCACGCCCTTCGAGAGATCAAATCCAGGAGCTCATCGAAGGGCGGAGACACCCAGGAGGTGGAAGGCTGAGCCCCAAAGGCCTTGAGGAATACCGACTCCTCAGCAGAAGGGGGTTTGGACTGCCAGTCGCCTCGTTGCTTGAGGATTTCTAAGATGTCTACAAAGGAGACATCATCCGAGGACGACTTGGGGGACCCCTCCGCATCATCGAGGTCGGTGTCCGAGGTGAGAGACTCATCAGGCGAGTCAACGTGCTTCCTCTTACACTGTCTCTTCCTGGGAGGTTCCTCCGAAGAAGCCTCGGAAGGACCCCCAGGAAGGGAGGAATCCCCAATGGGGATGACCTCAGGCCCCAGGGCTCCACTGTCTTCAGACAGGGGAACAACAAAGGAACAAGTCTCTGTGCCAAGTGAAGGTGCCGGAGATATGGTGGAGGTAGCCAAGGAAGATTTGGCCAAAGCAGTCCTCATGGCCCTGAAGGCCGGACCCCCCCCCCCCGAGTCCTGGGAAGGTCTGACCCCCGAGGCCACAACAGTAGACGGCACTCCCGCAGCCGAAGCACCGAGAGGGAGGCTCGGAACCGAAAGCATCGGACCCGAAGCGTCACCCCCGGGGCCGACCGAGGAGGTCCGTGTACCGAACTCCGATCCGAAGGTCGGGGTTGGAGTAAGGGTCGGAGCCGACCCGAGAACCTCCACTGGCTCTACCAGCACCGACTCCAACGGTACCGAGGCTGTTGGAGGAGGAACCAATACAACAGGGTGGACAATCGGCTCCGGAGCCGACTGGGCTGGAGCCGAGACTAACTTTTGGAAAACTGGAGACTGGAACAGCCTTTGAAGCACCCTGTCTATATCCGAATCGGACATCCTCGAAGACCGAGAAGAGACCTATCGGGCCTGGGTTGACTTCTCTGCCGGTTCCGAAAGACTGGGGGACCGGCTCCGAATAGTCTCAAGCAGTATCGGCGCCGAGGGAGATTCCATCAGCACAGCAATTTCCCTCGGAGCCGACGGGGACTTCGGCGCCGAAGTAGAAGAGTCTGAGCGAGCGACCTTTCTCTGCTCCGAAACCAATGGAGCCGAAGAAGGTGACCCGCCTCTCGATGCTCGAGCACTTGGCTCCGAAGACAGAGGAGTCGAAGCTGGAGGCATCGAGGCAGACCGTTCCGACCTCGGCTCCGAAGTCCGTGGAGCCGACGGAGAAGCCTGCCTTGATTTCTTTGCTGTCGGCTCCGACGGACTGGTCGGAGCCGAAGACTTCTTCTTCCTGGAGGGAGAGGGGGAAGAAGATAAAGCCTCTTCAAAAGAAGGGGTGATGAGCCCTTTTAATATCAATTTGTTTTTCCTCTCTTGGAGGACACGAGAAGAAAAAGCGTGGCATACACTACACGACTCTTGAAGGTGTTTAGGGCCTAGGCAATAAACACATAGAGAGTGGTCATCCGTGATTGACATCTTGTACCCACACTTGGTACATTTTTTAAAACCCGAAGGCCTATGCTCCTTTGACATCTCTACAAGGAAACACACTACCAAAACAGACTAGGACAAAAACTACCACAGAGATACAAATCCCTCTAACTTAAACAGGATAGGACCACAGGCAAAAACTGTAACACAGCTCTGCAGATCGCGAGGGCAAGGCCCCTCTAACTGAAATGGGACCTTGTCGTTGGAGAAAAAATATATTTACTACACAAAAATACTAAGCACACAAGGATATAACACAGTATGAAGTAGAGCGTGAGGAAACCCCTACTAAGAAAGCGGGAACCTAGCGCTAACAAAATTCACACACAAACTTTCACAAAACCCACTTAGAAACAACAAGTAGCTGTTAAAACAGCTTTTGGTTGAAAAATTTGAAAATTTCTGACAGAAAATCAGTCAGCAAAAGGTACTTAGCCCAGCCAAGTCGAGACCACGTCTATTGCTATCAAGCGGCAAACAAGATCTGGGGAAGTAGTGGTGGTGCATCCTGGGATATAGAATAGCTCAGCCAATTAGAGACTTCGCTCTATAGTATAGCGTGCCGAGTCGGAGCCGAACCCATCAGTACAGAATGTAGGCGAGATAGGATCACATAACATCACTTCTTTTCTTGATATACTCTTCTGACAGGGCTAAACATCATGCAATGGGGGTAGACATCTGGCTTGAGTGTAGATTGGTAGATAATAACAAAAATATCAAATCCATGCTTTACCACACAACTCTCAAAGAATTATCTTGGTGCCAGTGGATGGGCAGCAAGTTAGCTGACAAAGCAGTATGTGTAAATGCAAGGGACTTGTATCCTGACAAATTTTTAAATACCAAGTTGACTGAAATAAGAAGGTTATGTATTCACCATAAAGACAGACTCATGTTATCTTCTTTTTGTCTGGTTCAACCTTTGGGGTTATTGGATCTGATGGGATCTGACCTTGGCACCTTTAAAAGCTGTGGATCAAGGACTCTGACTCTTCCTCTGTCGATATTCCCTCTCTTCCTCTAAATACCTCAGACTGAGTTTGCCTGCTTATCAGCTCCTATTACCTCATAGAATACAACATGCTAATGCAATATCAGAAAATAACCTGGGGAAAACAGTTGAGATTGTGAAATGACAAGTTTCCTGGTTATTTCCATTCAATCAAAGAGAAGCAACAGTGAAAACATTTCGAAGGGGGAAGGGAATGTTGAACCAGATGAAAAGAAGGCAACACTAATCTATTGTTACGGTGTTTACATAACGTTCACATCCAATGTTGTCTTTTTTTCATCCAATTCAACTTTTGGGACAGATTTCCTAACTGCCACAAACCTAGGAGACATCAAGGAATAATATTCCTGAGATTGGTGGAGCCAAAATATATACGGGATCTTGACTGTACATCCAACCTATAATGAGTAATAAATATGTGAACTGTAAACCAAATTGCTGCAGCACAGACTTCATCTATTGGAACTCTACAGATAAAAACCATAGTAAGTCTGTCTCCTACAGGCTTTTGAGGGGAGATCTATGCATGGCATACAGGGCATTGTCAGACCCCCACAATAATGGACCTCCTACATATCCACAGAAAAAACAGCACCAGAACTACCCATTCTAAAGACTTAAACCTTGCCTGTGATGCAAAGAGGACCTGCTGCAGAGATAGGTATGTATCCCAGAGACTACCCTGTCTATAGAATAGGCTCCCCATCCATGCGAAGCAGAGTTCCTCCCTTACCCAATTCAAATGTAACTTGGACAATTGGATGGAAAACTAGAAATTCATCCTTGGTTTGGCACCTATGTCTTGGACACAAGTAACCTGTAAATGGTTCATCTCCCAGGTTCATGTTTACACTTATCAAGGGTATCAGAACTTGTCAGGGATTTGGGATGCATGGCTAGGCTTAAAAAGGCCCTTGTGGTTGTTAGCCTAGTAAACACCTACGAAACTATGAACCTACAAGGAATAGCCACAGACTTTGGTGAGTGAGCTCTTACTTTCTCAGCTGAAGAGAGTCCACATTTTTTGTATATAAAGGCCATGCAGTCTGACAACCACCCTGATAGTGTGATTTTTGTAACATTTTGGCCTAGCTTGACTTTAGAAAAGACTACAAAAAGCTGATCAGATTTTCTGAAATCTTTCATCTTATGGAGATAAAAACCAAGCTGTTTATAGACAGATGCAGAGTATAGTCTCATTTGTTAGAAAATCATGGGAAAATACTGGCAAGTTTATGGTCTGATTAATATTCATTTTGGATGTTACTTCTGGAATGAATATAGGATTCATTCTTAAAAAAAACACTATCCTTATGGAAAATCAAGTAAGGAGGTTTACAAGAAAGTGCTTGTAAATTCAGACTTCCTTTTAACTGAAGTGATGACCACCAGAAAAATAGTCTTCCAAAAAAGGTACTGCTGAAGCTGCCAGTTCAAAAAGGTTTTTTTTTTTGCTAATGCTTGAAGCATGACAGTTATGTCCCATGGAGAAACAGGAACCCTTATGGACTGTCTTAATAAGAATCTTCCATTTAGAAAAGCCTTTAAAATCTTGAGAGAAGCTATAGCTGTCTGATTGTGTCCAACATGGAAACTGGAAATAGCAGCTGACTGCACTTTGATTACTGAAAAGCTACAACCTTTTTGGAAAAGATCTGACAAGAAATCTAGGACTGAAGGAAAGGGAGGTGAAAAGGGATCTATTCCTTTAGTTGCTGCCAGATAGAGAATGTCTTCTATTTTCTGAGGTAAACTTTTCAGATACTCAATTTCTGAGAGGCTAACAAAGTAGGAACCACTTGAGTAGAAAGCCTGGCATCTCTGTCCACAGTTAAAATTAGAGGAAGCATGCAGTTAGCTTCAGTGTATCTGGATCCAGGTGAGGCAGCCTGGATGGGTGAGTCAGAAGGTCTGGACGGTTGTCCAACATCCAGAGGGGATGTAGTACATGAGGCCAGAGGAAGGGGGACCACACTTTCCGAGGCCAGAAAGGGGCAATGAGGATTACTTTGGCCTTGCACCTTCTTGCTTTCTGAATTAACATTTTGCTATTAGAGGAAAGGGGGGCATATAGAAGACCGGAGGCCAACTGTGGACTTGAGCATCTCTCAGTGACTGTGAAGTAACTGCTGCACTTGCAGTTTTGGTATAAAGCAAAAAGATCACAGCATGGTTGATCCCAGTGGCAGATAGATATGATTCACCACTGCTTGAATGGATCTGCTGAACTTGTCCACTAACAAACTGGAAGTCCTGGGAATATGTGTTGCTATGAGAAAGCTATGAGAAGACATCACCCATTGCCACCCTCTCATGGCCTCTCAGCATAGAGAATATGAACGGGTTCTGCCCTGCTTTTTGATGTACCAGACTACTGACATGTTTTCCATCAAGATGAAGATCACACCCTTGGAGAGAGAGCCCAGGAATGCCTGCAACACTAGGAGGATGCCCTCATCTCCAGGACACTGATGTACAGAGTTGCCTCTGTGTTTTACAATGAACACGGGATTGTCTTCCCTGCGAAATGCTGCCACCTCCACCCCGGGAGGGAAGCAGCCATGGTTACTAAGGCCGTGGGTGGATGTGTAGAAAAGGGTCGACCTTCTAGGAGAACTGAGAAGGCCAATCACTACATGATGTGACTTGCACACAGGCATTAGATGAATTTGCACATGAAGAGGATAGCAGAATCGGGACCATTCCACTGAGAAAGTCCATTGAAGAATTCTCATACAGTATCTGGCTAGGGGAACTAACCATACTGTCAAAGCCATCAGTTCTAGCAATTGAAGGAAAGTCTTGCAGGTGGCAAGGGGTGTTGAAGAACTTACAAGGCTGTCTTGCCATAGAGAAACAATCCTGGACTCTGGAAGAGTAGCTATCTTGTTGTTCATGTTCAAGTGGCATCCAATGAACTCTTTTTGTTGTGTGGATATCAATTTGATTTTGTAATGGTTGACTGTGACCCCCAAATGATGAATAAACTAGAACAAGAAGTACTGCTGCTGGAGTAGAAGATCCCTGGTTGGTGTGATGAAGAGCCAATCATCTAAGTATGGAAACACCCAGAACCCTAGTAACCCTGAGACATGCAATGATAACTGCCATGCACTTGGTGAATACTCATGGGGACTGTGATGAGACCAAAGGCCAGTGTCCTTAACTGGAAGTGAATGGCTCCAAGACAGAAATGGACAAATAGCCTTGATTGCCTTAAAATCTTCATAAGGTAGTAGTCATCCTGGATATCTACAGAGCACATCCAATTGTCCTTCTTCAATTGATGTAGAATGGAGTAAACCATAACCAGCTGTAACTTTGACTTAGGAACTGACTGAGATGACTGAGGTCCAAAATTGGCCATAGGTCTCCTGTCTTTTTTGGAACTAAAAGAACCTAGAATAGACCCTAGATTCTGAGAGACCGGGGAGGACCTTTTGGATGACTCTTTTTTCAAAGAGCTTTAAGATTTCTGCTGTGGCAGATTCCAGCTGATGTAGTGGCACTTTGGCCAGGCTTGAGTGTGCAGGGATAAGTGCCCCTTGACTACCTCCAGAGTGCAGCACTTGGCAATTCTTCAGGAGCACTGAAAGGATTTCCTGGAAAAGGAACAACAAAGTCCCTGATTCTGTGATTTGCCTCTGCCTCTAGGATGACATCCATTGATATTTTTCCACACTCTGCCTCAGGAGGACTAATTTGCAGCAGCATCCTGGTTGAACCCTTGAGACTTCCTGAACCATATATTTTTGCCGAAGGTTCTCCTAGAGGTGGAGAAGCAGATTCCAATGGTAGAAAGAGTCTTGCCCTCCTGCTCGCTCACGGTGAGTGTTTCCTTAACCTTTGGCTAAAAGAGTGTGAAGCCAAAGGGAGCATAAAGGAAGGACATACTGAAGCCTTTTGCAAAACTACATAATCACATCCAGGTGTGTTGGCTGATGGCTATGCCAGTACCTGCTGCTCTAACCATACCATCAGCTGCACTAGAAAGCAGATGCACAGAAATGTTACACATTGATTGTAAGGTAGCCAGCTGGGACTCTGCTGTCTTCAGGTCCTTCTGGAAATGCATCATGTGATCCATTTAGTTCAGTGCACTAAGTGTCCATTTCTCAAATCTGTCTGACACTCTAGATTCCCTGTTAGGAGGATGGACAGACATATTCTCCTCAGAGTTCTTTTTCAGGGATGCCACAATAACCATGGCATCTACAGGAGGACCCTTGTTCCAGTGCGCTCTTTCCCTAAGTGCAATAAACATTTTGTCCATTTTCTTAGAGTTTGCCTCCACCATGTCAACATCCTTCCAAGCCTGCTGAGCCACCAGGTGTATGAGTGCATCCACGAGGTATATGCATTTACAATGAACACTGTTCTGTGCCTAGTCACATATGCTACTTCTGAATTACATATAATGCATAAGACTGATGTAAGACATTTGCATTATGTTTAACATATACTCACCTTTCCAGCTGCCCTGTTCTAAAGTCTTGGATATTAAGTGACCTCCAGACCACCTACCTGGTTAACAGAAAAATATCAAACAGCAAAAAATGGAAGCTATAATCTTTTAGTAATACTGCTTCCACTCTACCAATCCCTTTTGTAACATTCCAGTAAATCAAACAACCTCTCAGAAAATAATAAAACAGAAATAAACTTGAGTGTGATGTACACTAGTGCTGTAAACTGAAAAGCAAGTAAAGACTAAGGTAGCACAGAATCATCAGCAAACCATGACACGATGCCTTTACCCATAGTAAGTGTTGGAACTAATACGCAGGACAAAATCATTTGCTTCTGTGCAGTACTTCTATCTCTGCATTCACAGGAAATTATACAAAACATACACAATGCTTCATGAGAACATATAACTAGATGTAGTAAGATTTAATTCTTGAAAAGACAGATTGAATGAAAAAAGGATAAAGACAAGTTTTCATTTCTAAATATTTATTAAAAAATGAAAAAAGAAAAACAGATTAATACATGCTGGTAGAACATTTAAAGATATTCTAAAAGGTACTACAGACAGTTAAGGGAAGAGTAACTGCAGTTTGGAGAGCCACACATTAGTTATTACCCAATTAAAATATTCAAAATTTTAAGCCTTTTACAAATAATTTATAAAGTGCACTTCCTATGGAAATAAATATTTAAAAATACATTCTTGCTATCATATATCACCATCTGAGATTAGCATGGCACTGTAACACGTCAGCCTTAATACAAACTGTTCTGTGATAACATACTGAATACTATATATCAGTCAAATATTTTTTGTCTGAGGCTGCTCTATGCCTTTCCTTTATACATTACAGAGATGGGTACCCTGGCAAGGTTATCTTTATTGTGTATTTAAGCTTATGAAACTATACATAAACAATGTTCCATGGGTACAGGAACTATTTCAGCAATAAATATGCCATGTTGTATTACTGAAAAGCTGATTTGGTAATATATCCCCAAAATGCAGTTTGCCAGAGACAGGACAGTAAGCATGACAGGTTCCATAATGATTTGAATGTTATATCCGAATTGCTTAAAAGTGCATTTGTTTAATATAACTGACAGCACAATTATGATGCCAAACAAAAAGTTCCCCAAGACCTTAAAATCAAAAGAACATTACATTCAGATGTCCTAAAACTGTTTCTATACTTTTATAAAATTGACAACACTACATTCCCTTTAATTATTCAGTCATATAACAGTAGACTAAAAAACACACCGCAGCTTAGTGTTCAGACTATTTACATATAAAACCAGCTGGGATGTCAAAAATGTGCTGGCATATTCTTACTATGCTTAGTACAAGTATGTCTAGATAAGAACCATAAATATCCCTGGAAGACCATCTGCTATTTAGCCTTTTTTTGCTAGCACATTACTAAATACAAAATTAATTATTTCATTACTGAAGCACTTTGTAGTACTCTAATAAAAATCTTACATTCTAATATGGCAACAGCCTAGCCATGTCTGAGACCAGTCTGGTCAGAAATAAGCAATTACTGATAATTACTTTGGGAATTGTGTTCTTAAGCAAATTTCCACAGATGGACAAATAAAAATTACATAAATAAATAAATAAATAAATCAAAATGTGTCGAAGATATAAAATTATGGAAGATATAGCACTGGGCTGTGCATGCAAATGGTCCACTGTGATCTGTGCACTACCCCGGTAAAGAAATATAAATAAATAAACATAAGTAAATAAGCCGAAGTACTCTTTACTGATAACATATACTTGTAAACTTGAGTAGATCGTGTTTAAAGTAAATTTGCAATGATTTTATCAATAGCACCTACATTGTTTGCATCACTCTTTCTTAGGGGTGGCATTTCGGTGCACTGCTGCTTGGTTCCCCAATTTGATTCTTGGCTACAATGCCTTCACTGCAGAATTAGCAGGTCCAGCCTGTGTCTACATGGGTCTTTTTCAGAAATGATGGCTTCTTCTCACATCACAGTATGTGCTGTATATTACACTGAAGCTCTCCAAACTGCCTACAGTTATGTGTGCCACGTGTTGACATTTGTATACATCATGCAATAAGCCAGTGCCCAGTATGAGACTAGTTTCATTGTCATGTGCAAACTGAGGGCTGTCATAGATTGTGGATTTCATGTGCAAACTGAGGACTGTCATAGACTGTGGATTTCCTGTGACTCTGAAATGGATACGCATATAATCGAGGAATTAATGAATGAAAATTACAAATCCTTTGACTGATTTTCTGTACACTGTTATAAGTTTACAGTGGTGCATCCACTACTTAAGCATAAGTTAACATGCAAAGGTGCCATCCTGCTAAGGTAATGAGGATTAGAATATTTTATTTTATTTATCCTTTGTTGACCGGGTTAGTCCCACTAAGCAAGTGGCCTCTCTTTAGAGGAGACCCAAGGTGGTATTTATACTACTAGGGGAAATTTTGTCTAGGGCATCAGGGAACCTCCCTTACTCTTTTCAATATATACTGTGGAATCTTTTACATCCATCTGAGCTACCACCCACTCAAGCAGATGGAGTATCAATTTAACATCTCATCTGAAGGATGATACACTCAGGAGTGCAGCACCTACATTATCTACTGACAGCATTAAAAACAAATCTATCAGCAAATGCATTTTATTGCAAATATCGATGTACTTATTAAAATGTTGTATCATACAGGGAATTTATACTACATACACTCTAGAAAATAAGAAAAGTAAAAACACATCTATCTATAGAATTATTGGTTTCTCTTGAGTCCAGTGCTCAGTAATCGTACAATAGAAATAATAATAACAGTAACAATAATGGAAGTTCTGCAAATGTATTTGCACCATTCTATGTAGTTGCTCCATGCAGATTTCACATATTAGCTGGCATATATTTTTTATGTAAAGTCCTAAGCATGATTAAAGTTCAGATGTTTTGTAGTTTGGCAAATTCATTAAAAATAATAGTTTACACTTCCATATAAAATGTGTGATGATGGTTTAATTTTCCACAATTAAAGCTGATGGTTTTCATAGCCAAATGCCTGTAATGAAACATAAGGATCTGTTTTTAGAATGTTTAAAGGTTCATTATGCCAAACAATTTATACTTCCTTGTTAACATAAATTATATGTTACCAAATAAATTACTTTGACATCACAGAGACAAATAAAAAGATCAGGAAAACAGGAAAAAAAAAACCACAGGTGACGTACTAAGCAAAGATTTACTACTCATGCTTGTAAAGGAATGTTTAAAGTAACCCTAGACATAAAATCCTAACATCTGCTTTTCAGAGAAAGAGATATTTTATATTACTTAGGAAGATATAACAACTCTTCTTACAATAGGGTTGTCTGGATGTGTGAATGTAAATTAAAATCACTAACTGTTTTTGAATTGATAACCTTGTACTTTTATAATCGGTTCTGTCTGATGTACTTTGTATGCTGAAATATTGTACGAAGTACAGATACAAATGGATTGGGCCTGGCAGCACACACGATTCTAAATAAAACAGTATAAGAAATATTTTCATAAAATACAAAAAGTATTTGTAAAAGATGGGTATTCTCTTGCTATAAAAGAAAAATAAAAAAAAATAAAGTTAATCTCCATTAAATATTACAGAGTATTATCTGGAGTAATATTATATTACATATTATGACAAAATAAGTTAAATACCATTTAAAAGTATGAATGTACACACAATTGTTAAAAAATGGTTATGCAAAGCAGTTAAGTATCACAAAATTGACCAGCAGCAGTACTGTTTTAAACAGGTTACAATACACTTTTACAGTAAGACACTACTTTAAGGAAATACCCATACCTGAGGTGGATTTGTAGAAAGCAGAATGTTCTTGACTGCTTGTCAGTAGATTTGACGAAGAAAAATTTGCTTCTGTTAACTTGCTGCCACATGTAAGTGATGGAGGGGGAGGAAGCAATGTACTATTGGGACTGGTAATGTCTCCTTCAGCGACTAAAGTCAGATCTGCTACATATTCATCATCATCTATGGTCTGTACAGCCTGATTATGCCAGTCATCTGACTGCTTTCGCACTGTTGATCTGTCAGTGTCTTGAATGTGTGGGATTGGAGACAGTGGTGCATTGAATGGAACAACATGACCTTCTTTCACTATGTATTTTTGGTTATTAGAAGATTTTACAACAGCCTGATCTGTATTTTCCTGTCTCCCCAATGACCTTGATTTCATATTCTTGGAATTGGCAATGGTGTCAGATGTTGCAGTCTGTTGTTTAGAATTCAAGGAATTATGGTTTGTGCTATTTTTCCCGTCATTTGCTAAGTCTGTTTTCTTGTCACATTTAGATCCTGCTGGAGTAGAAGATGATGGTGTAGAGGTGTCAGGCTTTAAGCAAAGGAAATCAGGTAAAACAAGGTCTTCTTTTCTTAGCAATCCACGCTGATCCTCTGCTCTATTACTCTGAGCTTTAGACAACATTTCAAAAAATTCTAGATGGTAAAAAAATGATAAATGATTATTAAACATGAAAAGCAAATAATCACTAGTCAGTCAGTTTGAATACAATAAAACAAAAAACATATATATCCCGGATAAGCTAAAAATACTGTATGATATGCTTAAGGTGTGGAGATGCACTTTCTGTCTACTATCTTGTATTATAAACCTATACTATAAGCAGAGATATAAAAAAGCTCTAGAATATATATAGTGATTATTAAAATACTTATGACCTATAGTCTACTAAATATGACTTGAGAAATTTTTGACATTTGCAGATGAATCCAAATGTTCTACTACATCTTGAGTTAAAACTCTGAGAAGGTTCAACCAGGTAAAATCAAACAGTGAAACCTTCCACTCAAAAACATTTTATTACAGCATTTTGCTTCTTGAACTCTCCATGCCCCCCAAAACTTATATATCCCTAATCCATGGTAGCACATAAAATAGGAAAATGGAAAATAGCATACATATATGGTAGTATCACTGCTAGTGTGGAAAAACATTAACAGTGATTTCTTTATGGAAAACAATGACTGCCAAATAGTTGGAAATATACAAATTCACTTCTAGTCACTATCTGTGTAGGGCAGTTAGAACAGGTGATTAAGTCTCTGATCTGTCAACAAGCTGCTTCCTGTAGGCTACGGTTTGATTCCCTTACACTCTATTTGCCTACAGTGTGACTCTATGCATGTCACTTAACCAGATAATGTTCTGCTGCATCTGGGACATTGGTATAGGCTATTTTGTGCTCTCACAGATGACATGCCTTGTAACTATCTATGAACAAAACCAGCAAGTTTAAATCAATGGGTTGAATGTTCATCTACTTGGAACTAATCAACTAGTAGGTTAGTCAGATGCAAACAGCAAGTTTTGTTTATGCCCAGCATTATGCTCTCAAATTTTTAACTTTTTCTCTTCTCTTACTTACATAACCCTGTATTGTTGATATTTCAAGCAAAAATGTATCTGATCAGTATTTCCTCTGTCTTTCTGTAATCCTTTAGCCACTGCTTGCTTTAATCCCTTCTACAAAATGTTGCTACATCTAAACTAAACTTGCATCATGTTCATGAAATCTAGTGCTATATCTGCACATGAAAAGGTAACCTAATACTGATAACAGATTCAAACTTGCCTCTAAAACTTCAAATGTCTAATTATGTCAAATCCCCATATTTTTTTCTGAAGAACACAATGTGGATCATACACTAGATCACTTATTGTCCATCTATGTTGTGCTACACATCTGTATCATCTCACCCTGTTTACTGTTATGCCCTACATAAAGGGCCTTATACAGAATGATTGCTACATCAACTCTATAGAGTTGAAATGAACATACAGTTCTGTGAGGTACTCGGAGTAAATGAAATGTATGTACTTAATCATAACATTAACTCTAGATGATCTGAATCCATCCTGTCCAACCTCTAAGACTTAGCTAGGGTCTCAGGTCAGCTCAGCAACAAAAACCTTCTTAGGCACTAACACATCACACCTTCATATATACACCCAAACAAAATGAGAGAGAGACAGGTAGACTTAAAGAGGGAGAAGGAAGAATCAGAGAAAACGATGAAGGCATCAGAGAATGCTTTAGGGAGTATTAAAGAGACATTTATGCAAATGACTACAGAATTAACTACCAGGCAGTCTCTTCATTTTAATATCTGATCTATTTGCTATTCAATATATATATATATATATATATATATATATATATATATATATACATATATATATCTATATATATATATATATATATCGGTTCATAGGTAGGTACTAGGCTATCTGCCCAAAGGCATTTATAAGCCTAGCCAGAATGTGCTGGCTTTCGCCGCCCCCTTAGATTAGCTTCTTGTTCCTCTGTCCAGCAGAGCCACTGAAGTGATCTCCGAGGTAAACTTTCTGTTTCTCATCCACTCGTCAAGATTTCTTTTGAAGAGTGTTAGCGAGGAGCTCTGCCTAATGTAGATTGGAATCTTGTTCCAAAGCATGGGAAGTCTCTGGGACAGGAATCTATCCCTCCAGCACGTCCTATTTATTGTTGTGGTGAGGTTTAGATCCCTAGAGTGTGTGGTTCACGGGGATAAGGTTTTCTTTAGGTGGAGCATGTCCATCAATTCTGGGTTTGACATGGCCTTGTATGTCAGGCAGAGATCACCTCTGAGTAGGCGGTATGCAACCGAGTACAGTTGTAATTTCTTCAGTCGAGCTGCATAGGGCATCTGTTTGAGGCCAGTGATCCTCTTGGTGAGGTACTTCTGTGTTTTTTCCAGCTGTTCATAGGTTCATAGGTTCATAGGTTCATACTAGGCTATCTGCCCGAGGGCATTTACAAGCCTAGCCCATCGTTTTGTGGCTTACGCCACCCCTTTAGTATGGGGAACTATACCCATTATTTTGCTGTGCCTCTGTCGAGCAGTGACACTGAGGTAATCCCTGGGGTATATCTGCGATCTCCCATCCATTGGTCAAGATTTCTCTTGAACAAGGCCAGCGAGGTGCTCTGCCTCACATGTACCGGGATTTTGTTCCACAGCATAGGGAGTCTTTGGGTGATGAATCTATCCCTCCAGCACGTCCTATTAATAGCCGTGTCGAGGTTTAAGTCTCCCGCCCTTGTGGCTCTGATGGATCTAGATTTTTTGAGGTGAAGCATATTCATCACATCCGGGTTTGACATGGCTTTGTATGTTAGGCAAAGGTCACCTCTGAGCAAGCGGTAAGCGACTGAATAGAGCTGGAGTTCTTTCAGTCGGGCAGCATAGGATAGATTTTTGAGACCCTTTATCCTTTTGGTGAGGAACTTTTGTGGCCTCTCCAGCTGCTGCAAGTGTCGGGTCAGATACATTCCGAATGGGGCATTGTACTCAATCATTGGTCTGATGAGTGATGAGTAAAGGGAGACTATAACCTTGATCTAGATGAGAATCCCTTAATGATAAGGTGGGCAATGTAGAAGGTCTTCCTAACTACTTTAGCTACATGGGTGTCGAATGACAGACTACTATCAACCTGGGTCCCCAGGTCCCTGATAACTTCTTCTGTGCTCAGTGGATTGCCACCTATTTGGTAGCTAGGGGTAACCTTGTTTTTCCCGAAGGGTATGACTATGCATTTTTTGGCATTTAACTTTAGGCCATGGCTCTGGCACCAGTTATCCGTTTCTGTGAGACCCTTCTGAAGGATATCTGTGTCAGATGTGTTTTCTACTATGGCCCAGTTTGCAGTCATCTGCAAACTTTGTCAGCCATAAACCTCCTGTGTTTGCTTGTACTTGGAAAAGTAGATGCCAAACAAGAGTGGACCCAGGACTGAGCCCTGTGGGACACCACTTGTGACAGGCTTTGAGTCTGACATGGCCAGCAACTCTGACCCTGTGGGTTCTGTCACTCAGCCAGTTTGCAACCCATCTTGTGATGTATGGGTTAACATTTAAGCTGATGAGTTTTTCAATGATACCGAGTGGGGTATTGTATCGAAGGCCTTAGCCAGATCGAGGTAGGCTGTATGGACTGCCTTTCCCTCATCAATGACTTTGGTAACTGTGTAGAATAAGTCAACCAAGTTTAAAAGGCATGATCTTCCTTTGACAAAGCCAAACTGGGTTGGATCCAAAGTCTGCAAATTCCCTATGTCTTTATTTATGAGGTCCATTATGATCCTCTCCATGGCTTTGCAGATAAGGCTTGCCAAGCTAATGGGCGGTAATTTCCAGGGTCGGTGGAGGCACCGCCTTTGTGAAGTGGGACCACAGTTGCAGTGCGCCACTCCTGGAGTGCGTATCCAGAGGTAAGACTTTGATTAAACAGCTGTCCTAGCTGTGGGTTTAATTCCTCATTGAGTTCGTGGAGCACACAGCCGGGGACACCATCAGGTCCCATGGATGCTGTGTTTTTGCTTTGGAGAGAGCAGTTCTCACTTGGGCTGGAGATGTTTGGGGGCTGCAATCGTTTGGTATAGATATCTCTCCTTTTGGGGGCGGGAGAAGTTTGCACTGAACCTGTCAGCCAGTATGTTGGCAATGTCTGTAGGATCAGTAATCTTCACATCATTTTGAACTAGTTCTGAGCATATCTGGGAGTTTCCTCCTAGGTTTCTAACATAGCTAAAGAAGGCCTTATGATTGTCTTTTGAGTCTTTAGCTATTTTTCTCTCGAAATTTGCTTTGGATGATTTTATGAGAGCTCTTAGTTTTTACTTATAGTGATCAAGGGTGTCTTACCTTTTAAGGATTTTGCTCTATCTTGTAGTAGCTTCCTCCTTTTGTTGTAGAGTTTGTTTATGGCTGGGGTCCACCAGACTGGGCCTTGCCTTTGGTACAAAGAGTCTTTGTTTTGCTTGGGATTGCCTTATCCATGCAGTCCTGCAGGTGCTGGTAGAAGGCATTTGTAAGTGATTCAGCGGCTTGAGTACTGTTTTCCGGCTCGGGGGCCTTAAAGGAGACCACACTAGTCTTTAGAAGTGTGAAGTCGGCTTTTGAGAAGTTCTTTACTGTGGTCTTTTTATTTCAGGTGGGGGTGGGATGAGGACCTCCAGCGAGATTAGTTGTGATCTGATCTCACCAGTGAGGGGTATACTTCGGTGTTGAACATTGTGCTCCCATGTTCGTGATGATGAGATCAAGTATGTTATCTCCTCTTGTGGGGATGGTGACTAGTTGTTCCATGGCATTTGAGTTTATGAATTCCAGGAACTTTTGGGCTAGGGTGTTTGGGCTTGAGTAGTGTTCCCAGTCTATATTTGGGTAATTGAAGTCACCTAGTATGATGGTGTTTGGTGATACATTTATTCCCTCTAGTGTTTTCAGGAAGGCCATGTGAGGTTCCTGAGTTTGTGAGGGAGGCCTGTAACATGCTACAATTTGCAGAGCAGTCTTGCCTACGGTTAATTGCACCTGGATGGTCTCCGATGCATCATGCGTTGCCACCAGTCTTGAGGTGTGGGTGTCCTTGATGAATATGGATACCCCCCCTCCTTTCTTGGTATTTTCCTGATTTTGGGGCGGAGCATGATATGAGGTAAAACCTGATAGCGCTGGGGTGCTCTCAGGAGCCTTGAACCAGGTTTCTGTCACAGCACAGACATCGATGTTCTCCATACTGAGAAGGGCCACGAGTGCGTGCATTTTGAGATTTAGACTTCTGGCATTGAGCAGCATTACCCTTAGTTTTTTTCCTTTTTTGTGTTCTAGGGTGGTAGGTTTAGAATTTGAGCCTTGCCTAAAAAGGCACTATGGGGTGGCAAGAGCCTTTGCCAATATCCGGAATCCCAGGGTGACAGGTGCAAGCCGCCGCTTCCGAGGCAGCGTGGCTTGTCCAGCATGTCATCCCAGGCAGACAGATACTGGATCCCCTTTGAATGACACCAGTGTTTAAGCCAATTGTTAAAACTGATCATCTTATCTCTGTATTGTGGCATCATTCTTGGTGAAGGTAGGATACTGCTCAAGGTCAGGGTCATACCTGCCTGGGCTACATAATCAGAGAGCTCCTCAATGTCTCTTTTCATGTAGTCCAAGGAGGTACGTTTCAGGTCGTTTATACCAGCGTGGACAATGACTGAGTCGTATTTGTACCTGCTGTTGAGAGACCTGAGTGCTTGCGTTATGTGGCGGATTCTAGCGCCCGACAGACAGCTTACTGTGACCTTCTCCTTACTCAGTCTGGTGGCGGGGCGTCAGTGTGTCTGACTATGGAGTCACCAATGACTAGTGTGTCTGGCATTGTGTTTGGCCTTAAGGGCTGTGACTGTTTGACACTCTGACTGTGAGGTCTATGTGTTGCAGGTGTTGTGTTCTGAGGTGGTGGTTGTTTGGGTGTCTGCTTTGGTGGCCTCTGCTGTTTTGGTAGATTTTTGATCAGAGCCTCCAGTATGTCTTTGTGTGTTTATGTGTATGATTTGAGGTTGTAATGGTACTATGTGAGACTGGGTCTATAGTGTGTGTGGTAACCTTCTCCTCCTGACTGGTCTTGCCAGTCCTATGTTGAAGAGCTCAGCCTCCAGTTTGGCCGTATAGTTGCATCTCTCGCATGTATTTGTGTTTTGTGGGAGGAGGAGAGGGTTGTCTGTGTACATGAGGCAATTGTAACATTGCCTCAATATTCAGGTTCACCAGCTGAGCAGGAGAGGACACTAGCAACTGATCCCTCGACATGCTAGAAGGATAGACAAAAACTTTAAACAAGATTCGGGGATGTGGGTGACCGAGAAATGGGGGTTGCCTTTTGGGGTGCTATCTATAAGAGTGCGTATCAAGGTAATAAGTACCGTAGGAGCAAGTGCTGGGTTTAACAGATAGAGAATAGTCTACTTAGAGTCAAGTAGAGATGATCTTTTTAGTTATAGGATCGCTGATTAGATCAGTAGTATAGGTCGAGGAAGGTAGTTTCAAGGGAAAATTTGAAGAGTGGACTTTAGGTAGCCGAATAGTTTAAACCTGCTTAACGGCTGCCCTAGTGTGCAACAGTGGCAGCTCAGCTAAAGCGTCCTTTATAGCAGGGCGCTGGAAAAGGCAGGAAATGACCCAAAATGGCCAATAAACTACAAGTTACTGCCTTAAACCACTCCTCTGAGGACAAACAGGCAGCTCAGTACTCCCTACTCCCACTAGTGAGTAAAGAAACTACCCCTTGACCAAACAAGGAAAATAAGGAAAACAGGAACCAAGACAAAGCCCAGGGATCAGCAAAATCTGGTCTCTGGAACACTAGTTAGGAAAGTATGGAAAGCAAGGATATTTTTTTTGCTTTTTTCAAGTTTTTTTTACAGAAAAACAGAAAACACAATAAATGCTATGATTTTCGATTAAATGCTATCAAAAGCTAGTACACTTGAGTGTATTAGCCTGTAGTTTAACTTTTAGGCAAAACTTAAACTAGCAAGTGCAGTAAACAGTTTTAGCTTATAAACACAGTAAAAACAGTGCAAACTTTGATAAAATAAGCAGAAACAGTAGTCGAAAGGCACAATAAGTCGAAAAAGCCAAGAAAAATACTTAAAATCTGTTGCAGGTGTCTTGTCAGGTAAATCCCAAATGGGGCATTATACTCTATGATGGGTCTGATGAGTGATGAGTAGTGGGGCACAATGACCTCTTTTGATCTGGATGCAAACCCTTTTGTGAATAGGTGGGCCACACTGAAGGATTTTCTAACCACTTTGGCAATGTGATTATCAAAGGTGAGATTACTATCTACTTGGGTCCCCAGATCCCTTATTACGTCTTCCGTATTTAGGGGACTACCACCTATGTGGTAGTTTGTGGGTACTTTGTTTTTTCCAAAGGGGATGACTATGTACTTTTTGGCATTTAGCTTGAGGCCATGAATCACCAGGTATCCGTCTCAGTGAGACCCTTCTGGAGGATGTCTGTGTCAGCCAGAGAGTCAATTATGGCCCCCAGTTTGCAGTCATCTGTGAACTTGGTCAGCCATCATCCTCCTGTGCTTGCCTGTACCTCTGAGAAGTATATACTGAACAGGAGGGGTCCCAGGACTGAGCCCTGGGGGATGCCACTTGTAACCAGTTTAGTTGGACCTAGAGCCTGCAACTCTCACCATGTGGGTTCTATCCGTGAGCCAATTGGCAACCCATCTCATGACATAGGGGTTTATGTTCAGGCTGGTGAGCCTGTCTATAATACCAAAATAGGGAAAGGTGTCTAAAGCCTTTGTGAGGTCTAGGTAGGCTATGTGGACCTCCCTTCCCTCGTCTAAAGCCTTGGCAACTGTCTCAAAGAAGTCCACCAGGTTTAGGAGGCATGATCTGCCCTTAACAAAACCAAGGTCTCTGTTAATGAGTTCCATGATGATGCACTCCACAGCCTTGCAGACCAGGCTAGTCAGGCTTATAGGGCGATAGTTCCTGGGGTTCGTTGTGGCTCCGCCTTTGTGGAGCGGGATAACTGTTGCTGTACGCCACTCTATGGGTACGTAGCCTGTAGAGAGGCTGAGTTTGAACAGTGTGTTTAGCTGAGGGGTTAGTTCATTTTGGAGCACATGTAAGACACAGCCTGGAACACCGTCCGGTCCCATTGAAGCTGTGTTTCTGGCTTTGGATAGGGCTGTTTTAACCAGTGTGTCACTGATTGCCAGGGCTCTACATTCTTCTGGTACGGTTATGGGCCTTTTAGGGTGTGAGGCTTGCACTAAACCTGTCTGTCAGAATGTTGGCAATATCAGTCGGTTCAGTGTATTTTGTGCCATTCTGTATTAACTCAGAGCAGATCTGAGAGTTTCCACTTAGGTTCTTGACATAGCTAAAGAAAGCTTTGTGGTTATCTTTGGAGTCCTTGGCAATTTTTCTTTTGATGCTAGCCTTGGATGATTTTATGAGGGATTGTAGTTTCTTGCCGATACTGATCAGGGATGTCTTTCCTTCTTGGGATTTTACTCTTTGCTGTACTAGTTTCCTCTTCCTGTTGTACAGCTTGTTTATGGCAGGGGTCCACCAGACTGGTTTCCTTTTCTTGGAGAAGTGAGTCTTGGTTTTGCTTGGGATAGCACGATCCATGCATTCTTGCAGGTGCTCATAGAGTGCCTTTGTAAGGGATTCAGCAGCTTGGACGGCATTGTCCTTTAGCATGGGGGCTGTGAACCTTTCCACCTCGGACTTAAGTAACGTGAAGTTTGCTTTTGAAAAGTTTTTCATGGTGGTTTCTTTGATTGGAGGTGGGGGCAGAATGTGGATATCCAGAGTGATTAGTCTATGGTCTGATTTAACCAGTGAGGGTTTGACCTCCGCTGTGGAACACCTGTCACCCATGTTGGTGATGACCAGGTCCAATATGTTGTCACCTCCGGTGGGGGTGTTGACCAGTTGATCCAGGGCGTTCGAGTTTATAAATTCTAGGAAGCGTTGGGCAAGGGAGTTAGTACTTGAGTAGTTCTCCCAGTTAATGTTTGGGTAATTGAAATCACGCAATATTAGGGCATTTGGTAGGACCTTCATATTTTCCAGTGTCTCCAGAAATGCAGAATGGGAGTCCTGGGTCATGGTGGGTGATCTGTAGCAAGCTACAATTTGAATTGCATTTTTGCCTGTTGTTAGTTGCACATGGATGATCACTGAGGCATCATACTGCACCACTAACCTGGAGGTGTGGCTATCCTTGACGAATACAGATACACCCCCGCATGTTTCGGTCCAGGTTCTGTGACTGAAAAGTATGGTATGAGTTACAGCTTGGTAGTGCTGGAGTACTCTCTGGAGCCTTAAACCCGGTTTCTGTTACTGCACAGATATCGATGTTCTCCATACTGAGGAATGCCTCGAGTGCATGCATTTTGAGGTTTAGACTTCTGGTGTAGAGTAGCATTACCTTCAGTTTTTGGTTACTTGTGCTATTTACGTGGTGGGTTTGTCTTTTGAGCCTTTCCTAAAAAAGGCAATATGGGGGCAGCAAAAGCCTTGGCCTTTTTTTACACATATATATATATATATATATATATATCTTTATATATATTTATATTTATATATATATATATATATATATATATATATATATATATATCTTTTTTCTCAGAAAATAAAGTAGATACAATAAAAAAAACACTTTAAATGCACAGAAATGGCTATCGCACTTTAGTGTGCAGCCTACAACAGTTAAACAGATTATTTAAACACAAAAACGACTTAGTTCAAGTGTAGGCAGCAGATAAGTGCAATATGTAGTAGAAACAAGCTTTTTAAATCACAGAAACGCTAAAGAAATCGGCATTTTAGGCAGAATTAGTTAAGACAGCAAGAAAATGCAGAAAAATGATACTTAATCACTCCAAAATCTCTCTTTTGTCTCTCTGCTGATGTAGAACTCTGCAGGACATCTGGCAGGCACTTGCTGAGCTGAATACAAGCGCAAAAAACATGCAAATGCATTTTTATAGCAGGGGAATGAAAGATATAGAAATTAGCCCAAAATGGCCAATAAACGATTAACTTCTGGGCTACAGCAAACAAGGAGCACAAATTTCAGAAAGAAACAGTTCAAATAAGCAGGCAAAAGCATTTAACCAGAAATTCCCAGCTTAGAAGGACAGAATCTAGCTTCTCCTCCCACAAGAGTGCACACCACAAACCTTCTTAGTGTAAAATAACTGGCCTGAAGCCCAAGTGCTTAAACCAGAACTAATGCACTTTTAGAATAACAGACATTGAGCCTTCAATCAGCAATTCCCAACTTAGAAGGATGTAAGCTACCTGTCCTGCCACAACAATGCAGTCCACAAACCTTAATGTAAAACAACTGGTCTGAAGCCCAAGTGCTTAAACCAAAAGGCTTAGAATAACAGTTACAATTTAATCAGGCTACTACCAAGCAGTAATAACTGCAGCAGAATAATACAATTGAGTACTTTTAAGAAGAAGCACATGTAAAATAAGGCAATAAAGTGGGAAGAAACACAATTACAATAAAAACAGATGAATAAAGTACAATTTTTATAACAATAGAAAATGAGCAAACTGATTTAAACAAATTACCCAATTAACCAGTAAAAAAACCTCAGAACTGAGCCCTGTTCCAGCAGTCATCCACTGCCAAAACCTCAATGCTTCCTGAGATAGTGAATAGGATTTTGTTCTTCCCTGTTTGTTGATAGACCAAACTACAGTCATGCTGTCTGTTTGGATGGAGATCATACCCTGGGGTATGTGGTCTTGAAGTTCTAGCAAGACAAGGAGGACATTTATGTGAGTGGTAGCATCTAAGCCTACCTTCATAATGGCCACCCCACTTCAGGGAGAATGTATCTGTGGTCACAGTAGCCACTGGAGCAGACGTTACAGAAGGTTTCCCTATGGAGACTATTGTAGATTTGGGTGACCATCTGAGATGGGTGCAGCAAGAATCTGTGAAGAGAATGTCCTGAATAGAGGAAGAAGACATTGGCACCACTGCTCTTCCAATATCCACTGTAGGATTCTCATGTAGAAGCAAGCAAAGTGAACCATTAGAATAGACGAATCCATGAGACACAGTGTCCTCAAGGCCAGAGCTGCAAGAGGGGTGGAAATAAGAGACTAGATTGCTGCTCTCCGAGTATACATTCTTTCTTGTCGAAGGGAAATTATGCATTGAGCAGTATCTAAATTGCCTTATGAATGTGATCATCTGTGATCGATTCAGGTTTTATTTAAAGCTTGATCAAAATCCCACAGAGGAACAAAGATTGATAAGATAGTTTTTTACTTGAATCAGGGACTCTATTGAGGGGGGTAGCTAGAAGCCAATTGTCCAGATATAGTAACATTTTGAATTCTAGATGTCGTACATAAGCAACTATGACAGCCATATATTTGGTGAAAATGCTGGAGGCTGTCATGATACCAAATGGAAGGATCCTGAAATGATAACAGCTGGCTGCTACTCAGAAGCATAAGAACCTCCCTGACTCCCTCACGATCCTGATGTGAAGGAAAGCAGCTTGGAGATAGATTGAGCACATCCAGTCATTCTCCCTAATAGAAGGAAGAACTGACAGCACTTTGACCATTCTGAAGACGGTCAATGAACAAATATGTTTAGAAGGCTTACATCCAAGATTGGTCTAAGGTCCTGAATTTTCATGGGAACATAAAAGAACCTTGAATAAAATCCTGACCTTCTGTGGTTTGGTGGGACCTCCTGGATGGCTCTTTTTTTCTAATAAAGATAATATCCCGTGATGCTTACTAAACAGCATGAAACATTACCTCGCTGGTCAACTTGAATCACTTTTCATCTGAACCCTACAGTCAGGTTTTGTGCCCAAAGAATGCAAAATGGCTATAGTCATTACCGTGCATAAAGGTCTAACCACCGATCCGGGTAACTACAAGTACATATATCTGACCAGCCTCATATGCAAGGTCATAGAAAGAATCATCATAGACATGATAAACTAAGACACGTAACCTGCAAATGCTGGACGTATTACAGTTTGGCTTTGTTAAAGGAAGCCATGTCTGTTAAATCTGGTCAACTTCTCTGAGAGGGTCGGAAAAGCAATGGATGAGGGCAAGACTGTGCACACAGCTTACCTTGACATGGCAAAGGCTTTCGATAGAATAGCCCACTCAGGCATTATAGATAAGCTCACTAAATTAGGTATAAACCATTTTAACAATCGCTGGATAGCCAATTGGCTCACTGATAGGACCTAGGAGGTCAAAACAGGTGAGGCCACCAACACCAAGAGGCCAGTCACTAGCAGAGAACACTAGGGCTCAGTACTGGGTCCATTCATGTTTGCATCTATTTCTCTGAAGTGGAAGCAAAGTCTGAAGGTTTATGTCTGACTAAATTTGCAAATAATTGCAAGCTGGGGTTACCACGGACATTAACATTTTTCAAGAAGGCCTGTCTTTGAGTAACATCTGGAGCATTTCTCCCCGGGCCTCCGCTGAAAACAGGCTCTGTGGAACCTAGTCGGACATTCCCGGTCAACAAATGTTAAATAAAAAAATTTTAAAAAACAAATAGTGCCAAAGCCGTGGTCTTAATCTCAATGCTAAAAAATCATAAGTGTACTCTTTTGGAAGTCAATCATCCCAGCTAAATACCAGGTTGATAATATGCCCCTAAGAACTGACCCAGTGGTAAGGGATCTGGGTGCACATGTAGAGAGCAGCCTTACCTTTGACCACCATATGGCCATAATGGTGAAAAAATAATTTTATGTTGAGCATAAGGACATGACATCTAGGTTCAATGAGGTCATTATCCCACTGTACTCTGCCCTTTTCAGACCAATCTCAATGTTCCCCTCAGTATGTACCAAACCAGGCATATGCAGCAACTACAGTGGCCTCAGAGGTTCTTTACAGAAAGAATACAAGGCATAACAAACCGAACTTATGTAGAATATTATAAAGCCCTTTCCTTCTACTCAGTCGCCTACAGATTGCTAAGGAGTGGTCTTTGCCTGGCTTACAAGGCATCTGCAAACCCCACACTTATGACGCTCCTGCATATTTGTAAATCAAACAGTGCCAGAAATACAAGGTCTAGGGACCTGAATTTTGTCTGTGACTTAAACAGAACAAGCTGGAGAGACAGGAATGTGTCCCAGAGCCTGCCTCTCCTATTGAATGGGCTTCACATCCATGTAAAGCTGAGTTTGTCTATTGTCCAATTTAAACACAAGCTAGACCAGTGGATGGGAAATAATAAACTTACACCAGGGATGGCACCATGTCCCTTATGGACAGAAGTAGCTTAATAAATGCCTTGCCCTCGATGCCCTATTTGGATACAGATGTCTTTATTCTTTCGGAAAAACTTCACTAGGCGTAGAAGGCTCTCCTAGTTCATTAGCCTAGTAATAATTTATGAATTTATAAATCTATGAACCTCTCTTCTGGCCTGTTTTACTTTATGGGGTGAGATTCCTGTAATGGCCTTGGGGGGGGGCTGCAGTGATTGGAGGGAAAATAGAATGCATTAGCCTTCGGTTATAATCCCTGTTACCCACTTGTCTTACATGCTTGCCTGCCACACAGAGTGTTGGAGGGAGAGACGATCCCCAACTGCCTCCAGAGTGCGGCAACTCTTCAGGGATACTGCTGCTTTCTGTCCAAAAAGGGGCTGCGGTATCCCTCATTTTCTAGACCTTCTCTGTCTCTGGGAAGATATCCATTGAAGGGACTGTGTCTGCCACAGCTGACCCTTTCTGAAGTTGAGTCAAACTGCTGACATTTAAACTTTTAGAACCAAAGTGACTGAGCCTCTTTTCAGTTTCTGCTGTATACTCTTTGTAGGGCCTCAAACTTGACTCCAGTGGCAGATAATGTCTTTCCATCTTGTTTGTACTTCTGCATTCTTTCTTTCATGGTTGGTCCAAAGAGAAATGACACATTGTATAGGGCATTCATGAAGGATGCCTTGAAGTTGTCTTACAAATTCGCTCAGGTGCAGCCAATGTTGTGTGTCATGGCAAGTGGCTGCCTTGGTTACTCCATCTGCCGCATTGTGCATAAGGCAAATGAAGAAGTTACAGATGTTTGACATACATACATATAGTAGAGATAGTTGTTTTCAGTTGCTTACTAGTCTTGGTTGTCAATGAAATATTCAGCAATGATAGGGCCTGCTGGGCTAAATTTCTCTGTAATGTTTTCATATGGGTGGTGTAGTCCAGGGCACTCAAAGCAAAAATGCCCAAAGCATACACCCACTACTCTAGCCTATCCATCATCCTGGACCACCATGATGCTTTCCAGTGTGGGGGATTTAATCCAAAACAGTCTTTTGGAGGCCTGAGTAACCTATCGGGATTCCTGGGATCTGCCTCACAATTACCTGGCACTTGCCATGACTTCCTATTCACCACATCTATAAAGCTGTCAGTGAAAGGAACCACCCAGGATATACATGATGCCAAACCCTAAGCCTCAATGAGAACCATCTCATCCTGAGAGGGGGGTCTACAGGCAAAGTTCCCCTCTGGCACATAACCTCAAGGATATTGCCAAATGAGGAATTTTGTAAAGGGGTTAGTAGAGAACACTCTCAATCATCCAAGTTGGAATCTGGGGTGGGAGGCTCCAAAGGGGAAGTCTAAGTGCTTCCATTTGCATGTCCTTATTTATGGTGTATTAGTGGTGGCTTCATCTGACTCCTCAGAAAACTGAATCTGCTGCTGAACAGAGAATTTGAGACTTATTGCTTGGCTCTGAATTCTGGATGCCTTAAGAGAAGGTGGAGGCAAGGTGATGAGGTAGTCTCACTGAGGATATAAACTTGGAGAAGGCTAAGTGTAGATTCTAACTGGGAAACCAATCATCCTACCCAACAACTGAAAAGCCCATCAGAAGTCCTCTCTCGAGTCAATGGATCTGATCCTCCTGTTACAGTTCCTGACCCAATGTCAGGAGGAATCTCGGAGACCAAAATTTTGGAAGCCTCCGATGCAGGGACTAGAATCAAGAAGCCTAAGTTCAATAACCCAGAAGAGGCAGTGGAACCAAATGAATGTATCCGGAGATGGCATCAGTATTATCAGCTTGAACCCTTGGCACCAGGACTGTATCAGCTCTGTTTTTATCAGAACCGAAAGAGTCAGATTTGGGATCCTTGGCGCCAAAACTATCTAAGATGTCTGCACTAAGGACACAGGTCCCTGAACAAAGAATGGAGCCTAGGAAACCAGAACTAAGACCTGGACAAGCAAAGTAATGGAGATGGAGTAATATGTGTGGATCTAACTGCCTTTGGAGCTGAAGGTGTTAGAATGACACCCTATTCCATCTGGGTCCTCAGAACCCTCTGCATCAGTTGGTCCATATCTGCTTCAGAGGTTCTTTTGTAAGACCTGAAGGATTTTCCTGACAGTGCTGATGAAGGTCTTTAAGGAGGGTGCTAGTCCAATTGTCCTTCAAGAGTCTTTTTTTCTTGGAGAATCTAGCAAAAGCAGCTCTGACCGAACCATATCCAATGGAACAGTGTATGTTGGGGTCCTGTCCAATGAATCCTCAAACCTCGGCTGCTTTAGAGTCGAGGAAGGAGACACTGGATTCACCTGACTCGTTTTAGGATGAAAGTCTCATGATTTGGTAGGTTTCTCCAAATGTTTTTTAGGCTTCAAAGATTCGAGATATGGAAGAAGCAAACCTTTAAGAGTGAGTTTGTTCCTCTGGTCTGAAATATGCCTAGGACCAAATCCCTTGCATATCTCACAGTCTACTGTGAGGTGAGGGACCTCTACACAAATGACAGACTGGTTATGTAGATCCTGTGGTGGGATCTTATGCTCACACAGTGTTTATTTTTTTTAAAGCTTGTCTGCTTATCCATTATAAAGTGAGCTAACACACAACATTTTTACACAGAAAAGAAGTACTGGAGGCATAGTCTAAGTCTCTAAAAACTACATAACTATATAACTTCAAATACTAAACTCTATCTAAGATACATGCACTCTAAATCTCTAAGAACTATACAACTATCTAACTTCAGACACCATACTCTGCCTAAGACACATGTAGACACAATAAAAGGGTTAAATCACACCCTAAATTTTCTAATTTTAATCCTAACTCTATTTCTAAATCTAAATAACTATTTCTCTCTCTCTCTCTCTCTCTCTCTCTCTCTATATATATATATATATGGTTCCCCTTCAGAAGGTTGAACGGCTGAAATCTCGAAATGCATATGGTCAAGACCATATGCTCCAAATTTCAGAAGCACGACCTTCTGAATGGGGATCGGCATACAGCGCAGAACAGGAGATTTCCCTTTCTGTACTGTAGTGCGATCTCGGAGTTGGAATAAATAAGTAGCGGGGGGTTTGAGGGGTGCAGGGGGCTTGTTCCCCCTGCAGAAACAATATTTTGTGTTTTGTTGTTTTTTTTTTTTTTTTATTTCCCTTTCGGAAGGTCGAGCTTCTGAAACACAAGCATAAGGTTTTGGCCATGCATTTCGAGATTTCAGCCATTCGACCTTCTGAATGGGAACCATATATATACATTCAACACTGAAATACTACAAACGCAACAGCACAAAAATGCCCTAAAAGGAGTTCATTTAAAGCAGAAGAAAATACGAGTTATAAAAGTAATGAAATTAAGCATTAAGGGCTACAACTACTACACAGAAAGAATCATAAAAACTTCTAACTTGGAAAGGACAACTAGTTATTTGAAAAAAATTTGAAATTATGACATGGAGCACTTAGCTGCCCAGATCGGCATCTGTTTGTGAAGACAGCAACAAATCTCAGGTAGCTTAGAGGACAGACGCATTACGGAATGGAAGAGTCTTGAAGGAGCTCGAGGCTGGTGCACTGATGCTGCCAGATTGGATCCACCAAGCGGCTCCAAAGACCCATAAGTTGGAAAAGACGGACTGAATGAACAGGATCCATCAGCCATATGTTGTTAGTATTTATGACCTTGCAATAAATATTTTTTTCTGTTTTGTTTTCTACAATTACCACTATATTGTGGACTTGGTTCCTGGACTGTATGTCCTGTAGCTGCTTTTATTACAACCTGCTATTCTACGTGTGTGATGCTTCTGAACTAAGCTAGCAGTTTTTCAATGCATTTAGTGTAATGTCTTGCATTTGAGTCAGTATTAAGTCTGAAATTATCATGCTTTATCAGCATTAGGAGTATACCATTCTCACACATGCTACACTATTCCCTTACACTGCATAATGCTATAGCAGATGGCTACACGTGTAAACAATTATGTTTGACTCTTCCTTTCTTGACATGTTAATAAAGCATTTAATATGCGACTAAAATAACATGATAGTATTGTACTGTCATACCTATTAATAAGACTGTTAAGCATAGTGCCTGCATTAACTATTTGTAGAAGGTTAATCCTAAGTCTAAATCATTCTTCATAGCCATTTTAATTAGGATTTGCGTCTGTCGTATTTGTAAGAAGCCAGTTCAACATCCTTGTTTTTGTGACCTATTATAGTTTTGTTCCATTAGTATCACCTACAAACTGTTACTCACTACTGCTGACATTAATTATTGTTTATGTAACCTCATACTCACTTTTCTATTTTCCTTAACGGCATTTTCATGGCATTTCTTTTCTGTAATCATCTGAAGTCCTCTAGTGGAGTTTGAAAGGATGTGTGTTGTGTTTTCACACTATCTCTCATCTTGTCTAAAATTACACCTGTAAACCCTAACTTCTTCCTTCCTTATGGTCCTAATCAATATCTATTTTTGTCCTAGTATTTCCTTACTCTGACACTCTGTGATACACCTCACTTGGCTTCATGAATTGAGTGACTACACAGTTCCAATATGTCACTACTTGCAACATACCTGAATTTTTTCTCTCTCTGAACAGACATCTAAAGCCCAATATTTTCTCTATATTTGACCTGTATGTGTCTGCAGCTTTAAGCTACAGAATTTAATAGTTTACTTTGATTTTTGCACAGATTATTAGTACCTTGATGTTACTATACCTATTATCTGGATAGTACACTATCCCTTAGTTATCCCTTATAACTTCTTTTAACCCCCTTGCTTGAGTCTACATATGCTCCTTTCTGCCTATCCCTTAACCTTTTAATGTTTCTAAATCCAATAAGTTCTCCTGCCATAAGTAACTGCCAGCCAGTCTTCTGCTTTAACATCTGATCTATTTGCATTTCAATACCATATTTGACACATATATTTGATATAAATTACCTGTCTCCTTCTAGGTGTCTGTTAATTGTTTTTGTAGTGCCATAGCACTGTGTTTTTAGGGCCCTACTCCCAGTTTGGGCTCCCTCTGGTCTCCTAAACTATCCCTAATTCCTACCCACCCCACTACAGCTACATTTCTACTTCCCAACTCCCCACACTCTCTCAATATCATCCAATCAATTCATCACATCAATCCTAATTAGTCTTTCCTTCTCAGCATATTTAAACCACTTTATCACACTCATCATAATTAGTCTTTCCTCCTCACTTGTACTCTACTATCTTTCTCACTTATATTTGAACAGCACCGCCTTACTCACCACCTCTTACTAACTTTTTATAAGACATAATTTCCTAATTTTTAAATACACAATGCTACTCCTTCACACACTCTCCCTACCTCTATCTCTTCTGACCTATGCCACATCCTACCACACTTCTATTCTATATTATATCATTGTCTCCTCTGGCCCAATACACCAAATGCCTAACTCAGCTTTCTCTCACCCTGCAGTAGCTTCCAGTCTAGACACCATCACATTCCATACCCTCTTTACATACAACTATATAAAACAGGAAAGTACAGATGCGTAAGTTAAACTTATAATAAAAGTAGATTTCCAAATTATCACTGCTGTAGTGTCCCAGCCAAAGATATAATGGTCAGACAGCTTCTAAAGCTTCAGGGCAATTTCCATGCACAAAAACTGTCAAGCAGCTTGAGTTGAGCTGATTAAAAGACAAGTTTGGGTGTGAAGTCCTTCATAGGTTTCCTGCCAGGAGAAAGAGGGAAACTGAGCCCTGAAAGGACAATGCTAAGAACAGCAAAACATAAATGCTGACATTGTGGCATAGAAAAACACACACAAAAACAAGGGAGATGAAGGGATGGAGTGGCTACTGCAGCAATGATCATTCAAACATCAACTGTTATGGTAAGTTCAACTTACATAACTGTACTATGTTCATCATATCGATCACTGCTACAGTAACCTTAACTATATGGGTAGATTAACATAGTTAACTACATTTGGGAGGTGGAAGAAGAAGAGTCCAGAAATTCCTGCAGAATGGTCCTACCAAAGCTTGACCTGGATGTAGACAAGGAAAAAAGCTTATAGTGTTTTGTAAAAGTATGTGCAGAGGACCGAGTAGTAGCTTCTAGTATATTTGTAGATTTTAAAACTTTCCAAAAAGCCATTGATCAAGCCAAGGCCCTTGTAGAGTGTGCCTTCACCCTACCTGGAATATATTTGTTATGGTGAGTATAACAAAAGGTAATAGCCTGTAAATAAGACATAAAGCCCTATCAGGGCTAGAATGCTGTAACTACAAGATTTTATTAATCTGGGGGATATCCCCATTCCTCGACAGTGGCAAATGCATCAACAAACTTCCTCTTCTGAATTACTTCAACAAGAATCGTGTCCAACAAGGTATTAAGGTACCCTCTCTTCAACAGTATGCTCTTTAATACATGTCCTGAGAAAACACTATATATTCAGATATAATTTGTGCCTAATGGAGCATTTGTCCCTTTATCAAAGATTTTTTTTTGAAAATATGTGTGTCAGCTGGAAAAATGAAAAAAGGAATTTGAATAAGTGGGTTTCCTATAAAGAGATGAAACAAACTTACATGACTGGCAATCCTTCAAAATCTTAACATCAAGTTCATGATGTGAATAAGTGCAAGTAAATCTCAAAAACTCTGAAGCTTTACTGCTACAATTACTAACCTGTTGTACTTTATCAATAGAATCTACCCAAAAGATAACTATATCACCTAGAAACTGCAAATATAAGTTATAAAAACCTTAAATACTGAATTAAAAACAAAGTATTGTTCCAAGTAAGCCATGATTAAATTTGCAGGGCACATGATGCCCCATGCCTACCCCTGTTCTCTGCCAGTAAATTTCCCCTTCTGAAAATACAAAATTATTATATAACACCACTTCCAATAATTGTGTTAAAATGTGCATCTCCCATGTAGAAATCAATGGAATTTCTTCCATTAAATCAGAAAACCAATGTTATGGAGAATAACAGAAAAAAGTATATCACATCAATGGTGACAGACATTAAATTATCATTAAATAATTCACTCCACAGATGGGTCAAAAAGGCCTAGGAGTCTTTGAGTAGATATGGAAATTCATTAATAACTTGTTTTTACTTAAATTCTACATATTTAGCATTATAAAATGTTTTTGACCCAGATGCATCCACAATTGGTCTTAGAGCGGGGATCGGCAGAATTTTATCCAACTCAGGGATCCCAGACATACTGGGAATACACATTTTCTTATTAAGACATATGTTGTAAATGTCTTCATCAATTTGTCTCTGCATATGTATATCACAGTCAACTTTATGCAATATTCAGTTTGTTTCTTGACCCAACACTACAAGTGTCATCTCTTAAAACACTACTCATAAGTGAAACATAATTAATATAGTCCATTACTACCACTCTACCCACTTTATTAGGTTTCACAGCACATACATCCCCATTATTACTAAGATCATACAATAAATTGACTTTTCAGATGACATTGTAACTCCGCTTAGTCTGACATTTATTAAACAACCCTCTAAATATCTTTAGGACATTTATTTTCAAATAGTTGGACAGCAGGGGGTAGTAGAGGCTTGATTACACTCTTCCTCTTAGGAACTTGCCACATATTATAAGTACAGAGGCAGGAACTTTTACATTTGCGGTTTCTAGATGATACAGTTATTTTGGGGGTAGATTCTATTGATAAATGACAGCAATTTATTAATTATGTTAATACAACTACCAAGTTTTTGAAATTAACTTATACTTATTTACATCACACGCTTATTTATTTAGATGTTAAGATTTTAAAGGATTGCCAGTCATGTATGTTTGTTTCACCCCTTTACAGTAAACCCACTTATTCAAGTTCCTTTTTATATTTTTCCAGCTGTCATCCATATTTTCAGAAAAAATCTTTGATAATGAGACAAATGGGGCATTTGGCATGAATAATATGAGTATGTAGTGTTTTTCCAGGAAATACGTTTTATAGAACATGCTTTTGAGGAGAGGGCACCCTAATACCTAATACTTTGCTGAACACAACTGTTGTTGAAATAATTCAGAAAAGGGATTTGGAGATGTATTTACCACTGTTGGGGAATAGAGATATCCCCCAGATTAACAGAGTTTTGCAGTTAAAACACTCTAGCCCTGACGGGGCTTTATGTCTTACAGTATTAATTCTAACCCAATTTGGGACATTATTAGTAATAAATGGGATATTCTTTACACTTTCTAGTGATTTTAGTAGGACTAGAGGAGTACTCTTTTTAGGACAGGAATAAATATTAAAAAATGTTGGAGGGCCCCAACCTTGTTTTGACAGATAGGAATAAAATATATGGTTGTTACAAGTGCAATATGTGTGCCCAATGTAGGTTTCATTTTAGAAGGAGATTTATTGGTTATTCCAGATTTTGCAGTTCTTGCTATCATATTTTATGCCAACTGTTGTACTAAGAGGCTGGTATATATTGCAATTTGCAAGCACTGTAATGCGTTTTATATAGGAAAAACTAAACACAGTTTGAGGGCATGTATAGTATATATGAACATAATTTGATATTTTAAAGAACTAACAACGCCCTCAATATGCACATTTTAACATTCCTCAACCATTCTTTTTTGTTTTCTGTTCCGGAACGGACACAGATTAACCCAAGAGGTGGTCTTTGGAAGGAGTATCTAAAGGTCAGGGAACTCTGGCAGCAATTGCGGTTTAATGCCGATTTTTCACTAAGGCTGAATGACACTCTTTTCCTGGCAAGTGTCTTGAAATAAAGGCATGAAACTGGTCATTTATTTTTATGTTGGAAATAGGAAGGTTTTTAAAAATATTTTATGTACTAACCTATTGTGAGTGTATCCAATTAAATGAATGAATGAATTTGTGACGTTACTAAGAAGAATTTATTTGATGTGATTTTTATTGAAGTGATTTAGTTCCAAGGAAATCCCTGATCTGAAAGGGACAAAGCACTTAACTTTATTGTTTATGTTCTAATAAAGTGATAGCTGTAATCAGCTAGATTCCTTGTATGACTTTATCAAATTCTGGGTTTGTTTTAGACATCTTGGCTTACTTTGTTATTTTGTTGAACCTTATACAACATTTGGAAATAGTCCATTTTGACACAGGCTGTCCCTTCTTTTTACTTTCACAAGAAATAAACAATTGATTCAAAGATCTTAAGAGATATACTTCTGCCGAGATAGTACTGGAGTTTCCTGTGGACATCCAAGGTAAGGAAGTATCCTTTCTCCCCCTGTTTTATATTCAGTAAAGAAAACAGGGAGATGGATTGTTTGGCTTAAAGTAAACTTTGATACCACTGTATGCATGAAAGAAGGATTTATTTCTCAAAGAAACCCTGTCCCTATTGAAAATGAAGGAAGGGTGCAACTCTGATACCCTTCTTGTAGAGAAAATCCCACTTACCTGAAGAGAGGCTCACAATTGAGTCTGTGCTGGAAGGCAGCAAACAAGATCTAAGGGTTGAGTGAGGCATCATGGGAGATGGAGGAGTTTGAGACTCGGATTGTATGTTTGGAAGAAATGGCCGAGTTTGATCCAAAGACCCATTCGTGATGCATAATGAAATGGACATCAAATATAAATATATATATATATATATATATATATATATATATATGTATCATTTGCGCTTTTTGTGTCACCTTTTAATAATGTGGTGAAATGTTGTAATCCTGTTGCATGTGGGAAGACTGAGAATAAATTAATCACATCTAGTGTGACAAAGATAACATTGTCATCAAATGGGGTAGTGTTAGGAAGGTGCCAGGAGTCCGATAAAATATGTTCTTTTACCACTAAAGATTTTGAGTGCACATCTACATACATTGCAAGTGGTTCCATTTTTGACTTGTTGGCAGACACTATGGGTCTAAGGGGGGAATTGTGCAGATCTTTGTGTATTTTACGTACACCGAACATACACGGAATAACTGTTTTTTTAACTGTAATAAACCCCTTGCAAAACTTTATCCTCAAGGCAGTAGTCTGTGCTTTTTTTGAACTTTAGAGCAGCTATTACATCATGTGCTGTGTGGTGTTTCGCTGGAGGAGCTTAGGTGTTTCCATCAGTATTCCGGGGTATTTCAACAAAGACAAAGTGGTTATCTTTTTATACTCACATTTTCCTTCGGCGGTTTTAACTAACTGGTGGTTAATCAAGTCTTAATCAATTGATTTTGTATCTGGCCAACTGTATTATGTGATTTTTCCTTATGGGTAGTGTTTATTTGTTATAAAGGTGCAACTTTGTATGGTTTGTCTATTCTAATGAAGTCAAGCTACAAGGATGAGGAGCTTAGTGACTGGATGTCAATAAAGTAAGAGTTCAGTTTTCTAGCTCCTGGATTTCATTTTTATACAACAGTAATGAATACAGTGACAGACATTTAGGATAAAAATGATCTTTTATGAAGTTACTTTATTTGAATTATCATTTAGTAAAGTTTCCATGTTAGGGCCTAATTAAAGGAACTCTGGAACAGTGACATTAGAAGTCATGCTATGCCATTACATAAAATTAGTCAGGTAGTTTACTATACAGGATTAAGGCTATAAACTACTTATCAGCTTTATTATATAATTCTAGGTTTTATTCCTCAATTTCCATTTACTTATTTTAAGACTCAAAGCAAATCTCATAACATGACACTGATTCCAAGTCATCCCCGAAAAAAGTCACTTTCGCCTAACAGGGTTACTTGGTAAATAAAAAGGTAAAATAAAGAGAAAAAAACCAATAAAACAAAAACAGAATATAATTAATGCTGTCTAATAGAATATAGCTCTGGACAGAGAAGAATTGCTTTGCTTGATGTGCAATGCAGCTTCATACAAGAATGACTGTGCGCACATACAGTGGATATAAAAAGTTTACACACCCCAGTTAAAATGCCAGATTTTTGTGATATAAAAAAATGAGACCACAATAAATCATTTCAAAACTTTTCCCACCTTTAATGTGACCTATAACCTGTACAATTCATAGATTCATAGGTAGGTACTAGGCTATCGGCCCAAGGGCATAAGTAAGCCTAGCCAAAAGTGTCTTGGCTTTCGCCACCCATGTAGATTAAATTCCTGCCCCTCTATCGAGCAGAGCCATAAACATGATTCCAGGGGTGAATTTCCTATTACTCATCCACTCATCAAGGTTTTTCTTGAAGAATGCTAATGATGAGCTCTGCTTGATGTAGATGGGAATTTTGTTCCAGAGCATTGCAAGTCTCTGTGTCAAGAATCTATCCCTCCAGCCTATCCTATTTATTGATGTGGTGAGGTTTAGGTCCCTAGAGTGTGTAGCTCGGGGAGATTGGGATTTTGTTAAGAGGAGCATGTCTATTAATTCTGGGTTTGACATAGCTTTGTATGTCAGACAGAGATCTCCTTGGAGTAAGCGTTATGCGACCAAGCAGAGTTGGAGTTTCTTGAGCCCGTCAGCACAGGACAACTGTTTGAGGCCAGCAATCCTCTTGGTGAGGTACTTTTGGGGCCTCTCCAGCTGTTGCAGGTGTCTTGTGAGGTACATCCCAAACGGGCATTGTACTTGATGAGGGGTCTGATAAGTGAAGAGTAGAGGGGGATAATGACTTACTTTTTTCTAGATGTGAACCCTTTTGTGATTAGGTGGGCCACGTAGAAAGATTTACTAACCACTGTGGCTATGTGATTGTCAAAGGAGAGGTTACTATCCACTTGGGTCCCAAGGTCTCTTATCATACTTTCTGTGTTAAGTGGACTTCTCCCTATTTGGTAATTAATGGGTACCATGTTTTTACCAAAGGGGATGAAAATGCACTTTTTGGCATTTAGTTTGAAGCCATGGTTTTGGCACCTGTTATCTGTCTCGGTGAGGCCCTTTTGCAGGATGTTTACATCGGTAGGAGAATCAATTATGGCATCCAGTTTGCAGTCATCTGCGAACTTGGTTAGCCATAGACCCTCAGTGTTCGCTTGCACTTCGGAGAAGTATATACCAAACATGAGAGGTCCCAAGACTGAACCCTAGGGCACTCCACTTGTCACTGGTTTGGAGTCAGATCTGGAGTCTGCGACTCTCACCATGTGGGTTCTGTCCGTAAGCTAGTTGGCCACCCATCTCATGACGTAAGTGTTTATGTTAAGGTTGGTGAGTTTGTCTATGATTCCTGAATGGGGAATAGTATCAAAGGCTTTAGCGACATCCAGGTAGGCTGTGTGAACTACCTTGCCTTTGTCTATGGCCTTGGTAACTGTTTCAAAGAAGTCTATCAGGTTTAGGAGACATGATCTACCCTTTACAAATCCGAATTGGGTAGCATCCAGAGTTTGGAGGTTACCAATGTCTTTGTTTATGAGTTCCATGATGATATGCTCCATGGCCTTGCAGACCAGGCTTGTAAGACTAATAGGTCGATAGTTCCCAGGGTCTATGATGGCTCCCCCTTTGTGGAGTGGGATAACTATTGCTGTGCACCATTCAGTGGGCACATAGCCTGTGATGAGGCTGTGATTGAAAAAGAAGTTATGTACTCACCATAACGTTCCATCTGAGTAGGTAACTTCATTTGTCAGCAACCTATGGGTATCGGATCCAGTCCGGATCTGAGCCAGCAGCTTTTCCAAGCTAGAGATCTGAGCTCCTAGCTCCTCCCCTTATCCATAATACCCTGCTACCTCCTTCCAGTCCTCAGATTGAGTTTGCCAATTAGCACAAAATAGCAAAGACAACAACAATCTGAACATCCTAACCTGAAACCAACTAGGAGTGAAACATCAATCCTGCAGGACACAAACTACCAGTTAGGGGGATGGAGGGGGGGGGTCAGTTGCTGACAAATGAAGTTACCTACTCAGATGGAATGTTATGGTGAGTACATAACTTCTTTATCTGGAGTAGTTAACTTCATTTGATCAGCAACCTGTGGGACAGAATCCCCAACTACCAAAACTTAGGAGGTCCTTAAGGAAGGATATTCCGGAGCACTGCAGAGCCAAAAGATGCCCTCCCCCTGGATATCAAGTCCAACTTATAATGAGTAATAAAGGTATGAGAGGAAGCCCAAGTGGCCGCAGAACAGATATCATCCAAGGGCACCCTAGACCAAAAAGCAGCAGAGGTAGCCACTGAATGCGTAGAGTGTGCACGAACTCCCATGAGCTCAGGTCGACCAGAGATTTTATATGTATGCAAAATGCAGCTGGAAATCCACCTAGCCTGAGTTACTTTTGTTATTGGTCTACCCAAAAAGGGCTTGGCGAAGGAAATAAAGAGCTGCTCCGATTTCCGAGAGGCAGCCGTTCTATGCAAATAGAAGCGCAATTGTCTATGCACATCTAAAGAATGGATTCTGTATTCCCCTTTGTTCTGGTAATTAGGGAAAAAGACAGGCAGATTAATGGATTGGTTGATGTTAGCTTCAGAAGCCACTTTAGGTAAAAAAGAGGGATTAGTCCTGAGGGAAACTCTGTCTTTATGGAAGACAAGACAAGGAGGTTTGGTACAAAGGGCCTGAAGCTCCGATACCCTTCTAGCTGAGGTGATAGCAATCAAGAAGGCAGTTTTCCAAGACAAAAACTTTAAATCAGCTGAGGCTGCAGGCTCAAAAGGTGGACCAGTAAGAGCCTGAAGAACTAATGTTAGATCCCACAGAGGAACCGCATTCTTGACCGGAGGTCTTAGTAGAGAAGTACCTTTCAAGAAGGTCTTGGAGATCTTAGAGGAAGCTAAGGGATAAAGACTATCTCCAATGTGGAAGTGGGAAATAGCTGCCATCTGAACCTTCACGGTTGAAGAACCGGCCCCTCGATTGAAAATGTGGGATAGAAACTCGAGAACTGCTGGAATAGGAGCTGTAAAGGGATCCAAATGTCTTTGCTCGGCCCAGATAGAAAAACGTTTCCATTTACTGTTGTAGACTTTCCTGGTGGAAGGCTTATGTGTGGCCACCAGGATGAATTTAACTGCGGAAGAGATTCCGGGAGTCCTGGCCACTAACAGAACTGGATCAACCAAGTGGAAAGCTTGAGGTCGTCCAGGTTCGGGGTTTCTAATCCCGAAGGATGAGAAATCAGATTCGGGATGGGATCTAAAATCCAAGCAGGAGCTAATAGATGAGACCGCAGGTAAGGAAACCAGGTTTGACAAGGCCAGAATGGGGTTTTGAGGATAACTCTGCTCCCCAACCGACGAGCTTTCTGCAAGAATTTTGTCATTAATGGGAGAGGAGGATAGGTGTAAAGAAGATCGGATGGCCAAGCATGAACTAAAGCGTCTCTGGGGGTCTCCCCTGGTGGGGGGATCAGAGCGAAACACTCGCTGCACTTTGCGTTCGAAGGCGACGAGAACCGATCGCAGCAAGGTTGACCCCAACTGAGGAAGATCCTTTTCGCTACTGAGGGGTTCAGAGACCACTCGTGAGGTGAGAGGATAGTTCGACTCAGCTTGTCCGTTAAAATGTTGGACCGACCCGGAATGTTAGTTGCCAGCAGAAAGTGGTTGGTGGATATCGCCCACTCCCAAACTCTCATGGCCTCTCGGCAGAGCGGGTAAGACCTGGTTCCCCCTTTTTGTTGATGTACCAGACCACTGACATGTTGTCTGTCTTAATTGCAATAGTCCCTAGAGGAAGAAGGGCATGGAGAGCCTGCAACACTAAAAGCACCACCCTCATCTCCAGAACACTGATATGCAGAACAGTCTCTGTTGGGGTCCACGTGCCTTGGACGGTTCTGCCCATGCAATGCCCCCCCCCGTAGGCGAGAAGCATCCATGGTCACTGTGGCTTGGGGTAGAGGCATCAAGAAGGGGCACCCTTCCCGAAGCTCTCGGGAATGGAGCCACCAAAGCAGAGATTCCCTGCAATCTCTGCTGAGGGGAATAGGTGAGTATATCGGATGTTGAGGGATGGACCACTGTACCTGAAGGGTCCATTGAAGAATCTTCATATTCAAGCGGGCTAGAGGCGAAAGATTGACAGCCACCGACATAGACCCTAGAGCCCTCAGGACTAATTCCGCCGGAGGGGCTGAAGACTGTAGAAGAGCTAGGATGTGTAGAGACAGGTTGTGGAGTCTGTCCGGCGTCAAGAAAACCTTTGACTGAAGCGTGTCTATTCTGGCCCCTATGAAATCCAAGACCTGTGCAGGCTGAAGGGACGATTTTTTTGTAGTTTACAGTGATCCCCAATTGGTGGGCCAAATGCAGGAAATAATCCCTGGCCGAACATAGTAGATGCCTGGTGGGGGCGGCGAGGAGCCAGTCGTCCAGGTAAGGAAAGACCTGTATTCCCTGAAGCCTCAGGTGGGCCGCTACAACTGCCATGACCTTAGTGAACACCCTGGGGACTGTGGTGAGACCAAAGGGGAGGACCCTGAACTGATAGTGGCTGGCTCCCAGCCGAAAGCGGAGAAATCTCCTGGATCGCCTTTCCATTAGAATGTGGTAGTATGCATCCTTGAGATCTATGGAGCACATCCAGTCATTCTCCTGCAGAAGGGGGAGAATAGATTGAATGGTGATCATCCGGAACTTTTCCTTGGCAACGGACAGGTTCAGTGTAGACAGGTCGAAAATTGGCCTTAGGTCCCCCGTCTTTTTTGGCACCAAAAAGAACCTGGAGTAAGTGCCTGATCCGGACTGGTCTGGGGGGACACCCTGGATGGCTCTTTTTCTTAGCAGCTCTTTTATCTCTAAGGCTGCCGCCTCCCTCTGATGGGATGGGACATCTGGGAGGCACCTCAATAGGGGAGGAGGATTCAGGAAGGGGATGGAGTAACCTCTGGATATTATCCGGAACACCCAGTGATCTGTTGTGATGGACTCCCAATGTGCTAGATGCTCTGAGAAAAGCCCCCCAACTGCCTCCAGAGAGGAGCAGTCGGGCAACCCCTCAGGGCTGCTGCGTGGGTCAATCGGAAAAGGGTTCCCTCGACCAGAAATTCTTGGCCCCCCCCCTGCCTCTGGGCCGGCATCCACCTTGTACTCCCCTGCCTCTGAAGGATGAAGGATCCGGAGCGAAACGGGATTGTTGAGATTTCCGGAACCACATCTTCTTTTGTCCTTCCACCACCACCATGGCATCCACTGGGGAACCTTTGCTCCATGCTGTCCTGTCAGAAGGGGGGCTGAGGATTTTGTCTGGTCTCCTGGGTATCGGCTCTACAGTGTCCGGCTCCTTCCATGCCCTGGTAGTTATAAGGTCTACAGGGGGTCGGCCGGAGGGGACACCCAAGAGGTAGATGGGCCTGCGTCAAACGCCTCCAGAAACACGGACTCGTCCGAAGAAGGTTTTTGGGCTGACCACCCCCCTTTAATTCGCAGCATCTCCATGATATCTCCAAAGGAGACGTCCTCAGGGGGTGAACTGGGGGAACCTTCCCCTTCCTCCAAGTCAGTGTCTTCTGTGAGGGACTCGGGGGAGTCCAAGTGCCTTCTTTTGCACTTTTGTTTGTGAGGCACTTCCTCAGGGGGGCTCACCAACCAGATCCTGTTCCTCCAGGGGAACCATCTGGGACGTAGGCACAGGCTGTCCCTGGGGCCGGATGATGGAAGACAGGCCCGTCAGTGAGGGAATGGCGAGTGGATCCGTAGCATGAGCCTGGGGCCTTGAATCCCTCGAAAGGACCCTCTCTACGACGTCGAAGGCCGAGGGTGAACTGCTCTCCCTGGGATCTGAGAGCAGCCCCCCTCGAATCCAATGTGCAGATCGGCGCCAAAGCCAACTCGATCGGATCCGACAGGGCAGTGCGCTCCAACCGAATAGGAGCCGAAGACACACTAACCACTCCAGATCCGAGGCTCGGCTCACGGCCCTGAGAGCTCGGATCCAAAAAGGGACCTGACAAATTCAAGGGTACAGTCGGCGTCGAAGCAGCGATTGCTATCGGCGCCGACATCTTGGCTCCGACACTACTCGGATCCGATGACTCTGAAACCCGATAGTGGATCGGAGAAGGAGCAATGGGGGCAAAGAAGGGGGCCGAGTCCCCCACCGGAGGGGGGGAGGCAAGAGCACTCCCATCTGCATATGGGCCTGGAGGAAGCGATGCATTATCCGGTCCATGTCTGCGTCCGAAAGGCTTCTGGTGGATCTGGAAGAAGCCGCCAAGGCTGATCGAGAAGGCCGCCTCGACGACGTCGAAGGTGACCTGGTCTCCTCCACCGGCTCCGGAGAAAACCGTGGAGAGTGAAGCCGAGAGGGGGAAGACCCGGAAGCCTTCAGGTGAGAGCGGAGCTGCTTATCTGGCGGGGTCGAGGGGGCAGAATCGGCCCGCCGCTTGTGGCTCTTATGCCTTTCCCTATCACAATCCTTATCTTTTCTGTCTCTTTTTCTAGAGTCCCTCTCTCCCTGGACCATAACGGGAGGTTGAGTCCCGGCCAGGGGAGCAGGAACAGAAGGTGGAACAGCCGTGGCTGGTACCACAGAGGGAGAGGAGGACGAAGCAGAATCCACAGGCATAAGGCCCGCCAGGATTAGCTTGGTCCTCCTGTCCTTCAAAGCTCGGGGGTTAAAGGCCGCACAGATTTTGCAGCCTGAAGAAAGATGTGCAACCCCAGGCATATAATGCACTGAGTGTGGCCATCGGCTGGGGACAGCTTATGGCCACACTCAGTACATTTAGAAAATATGGCTTTAGGGCCTTCGGCCATTTTTCACACACACACGCCTTCACACACAGAAGGGGAAGAGGGAAAACTAACTAACACTACCAAAAACAGAGAAAGAGCAAATTTCTAACTAAGGTAGAAAGGACACACATACAGACATACTTTTTTTAAAAGAGCTGTATAGAAAAAAAATAGCTTTTATAACCCTCTAACTTTACTCATAAACCACCAAGAGCTCATCTCTCGTGCTTCAAAAGCCGTGACAAACGAGATCTGAGGACTGGAAGGAGGTAGCAGGGTATTACGGGTAAGGGGGAGGAGCTAGGAGCTCTAGCTTGGAAAAGCTGCCGGCTCGGATCTGGACTGAATTCGATACCCACAGGTTGCTGATCAAATGAAGTTAACTACTCCAGATCATGGAGTTTAGGTGGGGGGCTAGTTCATTTTGGAGCTCATGTAAGACGCAGCCTGGGATGTTGTTCGGTCCCATGGACACTGTGTTTTTGGCTTTAGAGAGTGCCATTTTTACCTGCGTGTTTGTGATTAACGGTGCTCTACAATCATTTGGTATAGTTATAGGCCCTTTGGGGGGGTGAGAGGGGAGTAAAGTTAGCAATGACCCTATCTGCCAAGATGTTGGCAATATCAGTTGGCTCTGTATATTTCGTGCCATTCTGCTGTAGCTCAGCACAGATCTGGGTGTTGCCATGGAGATTCTTGACATAGCTAAAGAATGCCTTGTGGTTGTCTTTGGAATCCGTGGCAATTTTTTTTTTCAAAATTCGCTTTGGAGGATTTTATGAGGGATCTCAGCTTCTTACTGAGGCCCATCAGGGAGTTCCTCCATTCCTGGGTTTTTGCTCTCTTTTGCAATAGTTTATTTCTTCTGTTGTAGAGTTTGTTAATGGCAGGGGACCACCAGATTGGCTTCCTTTTTTTGGAGGATACTGTCTTGGTTTTGTTACGGATAGCACGATCCATGCACTCATGCAGGTGCTTTTAGAGTGCTTTTGTATAGGATTCAGCAGTCGTGACTGTATTATCCATCTGCAGGGGTGTTGCAAAGTTAGCCACATCTGTTTTGAGTAGCGTGAAGTTCACTTTGGAGAAATATTTTACTATGGTTTCCTTGTATGGGGGTAGTGTCGGGATGTGGATATCCAGGGTGATTAGTTTATGGTCTGATCTAACCAGCGAGGAGTTGATCTTGGGAGATGAGCACCGGTTACCCATTTTGGTAATGACCAGGTCCAGAATACTGTTGCCCCTGGTGGGGGTGTTGACAAGTTGATCCATGGCATTAGAGTTTATAAATTCCTAAATTCCAGGAATCGATGAGCAAGGGGATTAGTACAAGAGTAGTTTTCCCAGTTAATGTTCAGGTAATTGAAATCACCCATTATTAGGGTATTTGGTTGGACCCTCATTTGGGTCCTGGGTCATGGTGGGGGATCTATAACAAGCTACAATTTGGAATGCATTTTTGCCCATGGTAAGTTGCACTTGGATGATCTCAGAGGCATTGTGTTGTGCAACTAGCCTAGATGTGTGGGTATCCTTGAATATGGACACACCTCTGCCCTTAGTGTTTCAGTCCGGGTTTTGTGGCCGAAACGTGTGGTATTAATTATAGCCTGGTAGTGCTGGGGTGCTCTCGGGAGCCTTGAGCCAGGTCTCAGTCACTGCACAAATATCAATGTTATACATTTTGAGGAGTGCCTCGAGTGAGTGCATTTTGAGGTTTAAACTCTTAGCATTGAGCAGCATTGCCCTCAGTTTTTTGTCACTTGTAGTTCTTATGGTGGTGGGTTTGCCTTTTGAAACTTGCCTAAAAAGGCACTATGGAGGCGACAGGATCGGAGAGCTCTTTCATGTCTCTTTTCATATAGTTCAGGGAGGTACGTCTCAGGTCATTCACACCAACATGTACAATGACAGAGTCATATTTGTACTTGCTTTGTAGTGACCTGAGTGCATGCATTATGTGGCGGATTCTGGCACCCAACAAGCAGCTGACAGTAACCTTCTCTTTGTCCAGCCGGGTGAGTGGGACATCAGTGTGCTTGACTATAGAGACACCTATGACTAGTGTGTTGGGTATGATGTTTTGCATTATGGGCTGTGGTTGTGTGTCACACCGAGTTTGTGGGCTATGTGTTGTTTGGGATGTGTTGGTGGGAGGAGGTTGCTTCTGTGCCTGCTTGGGAAGTCTCTATTGCCTAGGCAGATTTAGATTTTTAATCAGAGCCTCCATATAAGTCTTGGTGTTTCTATGTGTGGGTATTGGAGGTGTTGGTTTAGTAGGTCTATGTGATGTGAGTGGGGTACTGTGAGTTTTTACCTTCTCCTCTTGACTGTCTGTTCCAGTCTTGGTTGCAGAGAGCTTTGCCTCTATATTGGCTGTATACGTGCATCTCTCGCAGGTATTAGTGTTTGGTGGTAGGAGGAAAGGGTTGCCTGTGTACATGCGTCAGCTGTAACATTGCCTCAAGTGCCCAGGTTCATCAGGTAGACTGGAGAGTACACTGGGAGCTGTCCCTTAGACATGCCTGAATAATCAGTAAAGACTGTTCTTTTTTGTTGGGTGGGGAAGTAGTAAAGACTGTTTTTTTTTTTTGTCAAGTAGGGAAGTATATAGATTATTCCTTCCTGGCAAGTGAGGGGGTTGAGTGCTGGGGGTTATTTAGTGCTACAGCAGATTTGGAACCAGTGCTGGGCTAGAAGATGCAGGTCTGAGTGCTTAGGCTAAAAGACTGACTAGTTATAAGGGACAAATTGAAGAACAGACTTTGTGGAGACGGGGATAGTTACCCCTAGCTAACTGGCACTGTGTGATGCACAAAACCACACAAATGCATTTTTTATAACAGAAAGATGAAAGGGATAGAAATTAGCCCGAAATGGCCAATAAACTACAAATTCTGAGCTGAAAACCACTCCTCCAGGGACAGATAGGCTGCTCAAAGCTCCCCACTCTCACTGGTGAACAGAGAAACTTCCTTCTATCCAAGTAAGGTATGGACAACACAGAAACTACAGTACAGCCCTGGATTCAGCAAACTCTGAAAACTGGACTCTACTAACTTCAGAAAGGCAGGAAACAAGTGTAGATAGTTTTTTTTTGTTTTTTCAAGAAGTTAAGGCAAATACAACAAAATGTACTTTAAAGCACAGTAAAATGGCTATTGCACTTGAGTGTGTAGCCTACAACAGTTAAAACAGTTTAAATGCTCACAGAAACTATTTTAAAAGTGCAAACAGTAAGTACAGTAAGTACAATAAATAGCTGAAATAGGCTTTTTAGTATCAAATAAATGCTAGAAACTGGGCGTTTAGGCAGAATTAGTAATAACTAGCAAGAAACAAGCCAAAAAAGTACTTAATCAATCCAAAGTCTCTCTTTTCTCCTTCTGCTACTGTAGGACTCTGCAGGACACCTAGGCAGGATCTTGCTGAGCTGATACAAACACAAAAAAAAAACCCGCATAAATATGTTTTTTATAACAGAAAGATGAAAGGGATAGTAATTAGCCCAAAATGTCCAATAAACTACAAATTCTGAACTAAAAACCACTCCTCTAGGGACAGATAGGCTGTTCAAAGCTCCCCACTCTCACTGGTGAATACAGAAACTTCCTTCTATCCAAGTAAGGTATGGGCAACACAGAAACTACAATACCAGCCCTGGATTCAGCAAACTCTGAAAACTCAACTCTACTAGCTTCAGAAAGGTGGGAAACAAGTGTAAATATAGTTTTTTTTTTTTTTTTTTGTTTTTTCAAGAAGTTAAGGCAAATACAACAAAATAAGCACTTTAAAGTACAGTAAAATGGCTATCCCACTTGAGTGTGTAGCCTATAACAGTTAAAACTGTTTAAATGCTCACAGAAACTATTTTAAAAGTGCAAACAGTAAGTACAATAAACAGCTGAATAGGCTTTTTAGTATCAAATAAACGCTAGAAACTGACTGTTTAGGCAAATTAGAAACAACTAGCAAGAAACAAGCCAAAAAAGTACTTAATCAATCCAAAGTCTCTCTTTTCTCCTTCTGCTGTTGTAGGACTCTGCAGGACACCTAGGCAGGATCTTGCTGAGCTGATACACTCCTTTGCAGGAAAAATCAGAACAAAAAACCCACAGAGAAACTAGCTAGAAAAGTATGCAGCAGACAATAAAATTGCTATAAATAACTCATAAAAATAGACAAAAAACAGGATACTTAATGTTATATATTACAGATCCGAGTTTGCTCAGTGCCCTTCCTCTGATTAGCTCAGTGTAAAATGCCAGGCTTTTGTGATCTAAAAACTGAGACCACAATAAATCATTTCAAAACTTTTCCCACCTTTAATGTGACCTATAACCTGTACAATTCAATTGAAAAACAATCAAATCTGTTAGGGGAAAATATAGCAAATAAAAAACATACAATAAGCTGGTTGTGTAAGTGTGCACACCCTTAAACTAATACTTTGTTGAGACACCTTTTGATTTAATTACGGCATTCAGTCTTCTTGGGTACACACCTGCCATCAATTAAAGAGAGTCTGATTAACCCCAAATAAAGTTCAGCTGTCCTAGTAGGATTTTCCTGACATTTACTCAGTTGCCTGCTACAGCCAAAGCATCAAAGTGATCTCATTGTTGAAAGGTATCAATCAGCAGAAGGGTCCAAAAAATTTCCACAGCATTGGATGTACCCATGACACACACAATGAAGACAGTCATCAAAAAGTGGAGAAAATATGGGACAAGAGTGACATTGCAAAGAACTGGATGTCCCTCCAAAATTAATGAAAAGACAAGACAAAAACTGGTCAGGGAGGCTGTCAAGAGGCCTACAGCAACACTGAAGGAACTGCAGGAATTTCTGGCAGGTAATGGTTGTGTACTACATGCAAGAACAATCTTTCTTATTCTCCATATGTCTGAGCTATGGGATAGGGTTGCAAGACTTGTAGCCTTTTCTTACACAGAAAAACATCCAGCCCAGCCTAAATTTGGAAAACAACACATCAAGTCTCCCAAAAGCATGTGGGAAAATGTGTTATGGTCTGATGAGACCAAGGTTGAACTTTTTGGCCACAATTCCAAAAGGAACGTTTGGCGCAAAAACAACATTTCGCATCACCAAAAGAACACTATCCCCATGGTGAAGCATGGTGGTGGCAGTATCATGCTTTGGGGTTGCTTTTCTTCTGTTGGAATTGGGGCTTTAGTTGAGGTGGAGGGAATTATGAACAGTTCCAAATACCAGTCACCTTTGGCCCAACATCTTCAGGCGTCTGCTAGAAAGCTGAAGATGAAGAGGAATTTCACCTTCCAACACGACAATGACCCCAAGCATACATCCAAATCAACAAAAGAATGGCTTCACCAGAAGAAAATTAAAGTTTTGGAATGGCCCAGCCAGAGCCCAGACCTAAATCCAATAGAAAATTGTGGGGTGACCTAAAGGAGGCTGTGCACAAGACATGGCCTCGCAATCAGCCAGATTTGGAGTGCTTTTGCAAGGAAGAGTGGGCAAATATTGCCAAGTCAAGATGTACCATGCTGACAGACTCCTACCCAAGAAGACTAAATGTTGTAATTAAATCAAAAGGTGCTTCAACAAAGTATTAGTTTAAGGGTGTGCACATGTATGCAACCAGCTTATTATACGTTTTTTTTTTATATTTTTCCCCTAACAGGTTTGTTTTTCAATTGAATTGTACAGGTTATAGGTCACATTAAAGGTGGGAAAAGTTTTGAAATTATTTACTGTGATCTCATTTTTTATATCACAAAAACCTGGTATTTTAACAAGGGTGTATAAACGTTTTATATCCACTGTAATTTAACAAAGGAGCAATATGATCAAGTAATTAGATTTATTTGTTTTAAACAACCACTTCATGAAAAAGAAAAGCAGTGTGAGTTACTTAGCATAATAATAGATAATCGGAACACATTCCTTTTTTTCTGACCAAGATAAGTGGAAACAGCCACCAATAGGTGGCTTTGTCTGACTCCATGATTTTTAGTAAATCATCTATTGCCCCAAATCAGAGTCTATGGTTGCTTGATCATATCTTCTCATGCTAGCTAGCAGATAAACTATAGCGTAAGTGTGCACACCCTTAAACTAATACTTTGTTGAGACACCTTTTGATTTAATTACAGCATTCAATCTTCTTGGGTACACACCTGCCATCAATTAAAGAGACTCTGATTAACCCCAAATAAAGTTCAGCTGTCCCAGTAGGATTTTCATGACATTTACTCAGTTGCCTACTACAGCCAAAGCTCCTCATATCTTTCTGAACAAGGTTGCTGAAGGGACCCTGACCTTCATTTAGAACAGGATCACAGTTGAGCCTCCCACAACTTCATTTAAGCAATGTTCTATCAACCTCATTCTCTAATATCATTCCTCTCATGATTGCAATGAAGAAGTTGCACACTCGGTGATCACAAATTTAACAAAATAACCCAAAAAACAGGCCCCCTTATAGCATGACATTATTGTGCATTAGAGCTACACTGCTCATAAAATGAAAACCAAAGTGATAGCCACTTCCAGACAGCAGCCTCTGCCTCACAGGCTATTGCTAGGCTGATTTGCATCTCACACTTATTAGCAGTCAGCCAGAAAAAAAAATTCCTGGAACAAACACTGTGAGGTACATACATATGTGCATGAACGAAGGAGAAGAACAGCGGTAGAAACACTGAAGAGACAGAAATGAGTTTATGCAATTAGAAGTTATGTACTTACCATAACGTTCCATCTGAGTAGGTGGATTCATTTGTCTGCAACCTGTGGGTATGGATCCGATATCGGATCCGAACCGGCATGGTTTATCCAGCTATGGATCCGAGCTCCTAGCTCCTCCCTCACCCATAATGCCCTGCTCTCCCTACATGATCTCAGATCGAGTTTGCCCTGCACCAACTACCCTAACCAAAGGGTAACACACCCTATGCAGGAAACTGACAAGGCCAGGGGGATAGGAGGGCGGGATGGTTGCAGACAAATGAATCCACCTATTTAGATGGAACGTTATGGTAAGTACATAACTTCTAAATCTGAAGTAGGAGAATTCATTTGTCAGCAACCTGTGGGACAGAGTCCTCAGCTACCTGAATCTTGGGTGTCCATCATGGAAGGATATTCCGGAGCACCGTGGAGCCAAAGGATGCTCTACCTCTAGAAGTGACGTCCAGCTTGTAATGAGTAATAAAGGTATAAGATGAAGCCCAAGTGGCTGCTGAACAAATGTCATCCAGAGGAACCCTAGACTTAAAGGCCGCTGAAGTAGAGACAGACCGGGTCGAATGAGCATGGACTCCCTCCGGTGCGGGCCTCCCAGAGGCTTGGTACGCGAACAGAATACACTGAGAAATCCAGCGTGACAAAGAAACTTTGGAAATTGGTTTACCCAGATTGAATTTGGCAAAAGAAATGAACAACTGGTCTGATTTGCCTATGACCAGCTGTCCTATGAAGGTAAAAACAAAGCTGCCTGTGAACATCCAAGGAATACAGCTTGTATTCGCCTTTGTTTTGATACTTAGGAAAGAAAACAGGGAGGTTGATGGACTGATTAATGTTAGCTTCCAAAGCTACTTTAGGAAGAAAGGAGGGATTGATCCTTAGGTACACCCGGTCCGGATGAAAAATCAAATAAGGCGGTTTCATGGACAGGGCCTGAAGCTCTGAAACTCTCTTAGCCGAAGTAATAGCTACCAAAAAAGCAGTCTTAAAGGACAAGTATTTTAGATCGACTGTGGCCGCAGGTTCGAAGGGGGGAGCGGTCAAGGCCTGAAGTACCAAGGAAAGATCCCACGGGGGAACCGTTTCTTTGACATGGGGTCTGAGCAAAAAGGTGCCTTTTAGGAAGGTTTTGCATAACTTAGCCGACATAAGAGACCCTGAATCGTGTCCAACATGGAAATGAGATATGGCCGCCAGCTGAACTTTTACCGTGGAACTACTGGCGCCATCATTAAAGAGAGTAGTAAGAAAATCTAGAACCAAAGAAAGGGGAACCGTGAAAGGATCTAGGTCTTGCCGCTCTGCCCAAATGGAGAAACGCTTCCATTTACTGCGGTAAATTTTTTCTGGTAGAGGGCTTGTGGGCCGCTACCAGAATGGCCTTAACTGGGGATGAGATACCGGGAGTCCTGATTAGGAGTGGAACTGGAGCAGCCAAGCAGTCAACTTCAGGTTGTCAAGGTTCGGAGTTGGCAGGTTCGACGGGTGTGATATCAGATCCGGAATGGGATCTAGAATCCAAGGTGGATTCACTGAATGAGACCTTAGGTAAGGGAACCAGAACTGTCGAGGCCAGAACGGGGCAATGAGGATCATTCTGCACCCCAACCGAGAGGCTTTCTGAAGTACTTGTAGCATCAGAGGTAGAGGGGTATGCGAAGAAGACCGGGAGGCCAAGCATGCACCAGAGCGTCTCTCGGAGAATCCCCTGGAGGGGGGATTAGAGTGAAAAAACTGTTGCACTTGGCGTTTAAAGAAGAAGCAAAGAGATCGCAACAGGGAGTCCCCCACTGTGCGAAGATACGCCGCTACTTGAGAATTGAGAGACCACTCGTACGGGGAGAGAATAGTGCGACTGAGCTTGTCTGCTAGGATGTTGGTCCGACCCGGAATATGAGCTGCGATGAGAAAGCGGTTGGTGGAGATCACCCATTCCCACACTCTCATGGCTTCTCGACATAAAGGGTAAGACCTGGTTCCCCCCTGTTTGTTGATGTACCAGACCACCGACATGTTGTCTGATTGAATCGCAATTGTTCCCAGGGGAAGGAGGGCCTGAAGTGCTCGCAACGCCAAGAGCACCGCCCTCATTTCCAGGACATTGATATGCAGGGAGGTCTCTGAATCGCTCCATGTGCCTTGGACCATCCGGCCCGCAAAATGCCCCCCCCCCCACCCAAGGCGGGAAGCGTCCGTGGTCACCGTGGTGAGAGGGGGAGATGCACAAAAGGGGCGGCCCCTGTGGAGGTCCGGAGAATGGAGCCACCACAATAGAGACCGCTTGCAAGCCTTGCTGACTGCAGTGGGATGATACAGGGGGAGGGAGAGAAATGACCATTGCACCTGAAGTGTCCATTGAAGCACCCGCATGTTCAAGCGGGCGTGCGGAAGAAGAGTAATCGCTGCCGCCATAGACCCTAGTGCCCTCAGGATCAATTCCACAGGTGTTGAGCTGGAGTGAAGGATGGCCCGCACCTGGAGTCGCAGATTCCGAACCCTGTTGGTTGTGAGAAAGGCTCTTAAATTTCTCGTGTCTAACCTGGCTCCTATAAATTCTATTGTTTGAGTAGGGACCAGGTTGGACTTTTCTATGTTTACCGTGATGCCTAGCTTGGGAGCTAGACGGGAAGGAGTCTCTTGCCAAAGAGAGTAGATGCCTTGTTGGGGCGGTGAGAAGCCAGTCGTCTAGGTACGGAAAGACCTGCATCCCCTGAAGCCTCAGGTGGGCCGCAACCACTGCTAACACTTTGGTGAACACCCTGGGGGCCGTGGTGAGACCAAAGGGAAGGACCCTGAACTGGTAGTGACTGGCTCCCAGCCGGAAGCGAAGAAACCTCCTGGATCGTCTGTCCATCAGAATGTGGTAGTACGCTGGCCCTTGAGGTCTATAGAGCACATCCAGTGATTCTCCCAGAAGGGGAGGATGGACTGCAAAGTGACCATCCGAACTTTCTTTGGGAACTGACAAGTTCAACAGGGACAGGTCTAGAATGGGTCTTAGGTCCCCGCCTTTTGGCACTACAAAGAACCTGGAGTAGAACCCTGATCCGATCTGGTCTGGGGACGGGCTGGATGGCTCTTTTCTCAGCAGATGACCAATTTCTGCTGAAGCGCCTCCCTCTGATCGGGTGGAACATCGGGGAGGATTTTTAACTTTGGGACATGAAGAAAGGGATCTTGTAACCTCTGGATATAATCTGGAGTACCCAGCGGTCCCATGTAATGGACTCCCATGCCGCTAGGTGCTCCGAGAACGCCCCGACTGCCTCCAGAGTGGAGCAGTCGGGCAACCCCTCAGGGTTGCTGCGTGGCCATTCAGAGAAAGGTTCCTGGACCCAAAGTTCCTGGGAGCCCTCTGCCCCTAGGGCAGCATCCTCCCTGTCCTCCTCTGCCGCTGAAGGACTGGTTGTCCGAGCAGGTTGGGAATGCTGCGACTTCGAACCACATCTTCTTCTGGCCCTTTTGGTTCCTAGAGTAGACCTCTGGGGCACACAGAAGCGGACTCCAACGGCAGACAGCGCCTTCCCGCCCTTCTCGCTCTGAACTAAGGTATCGCGAACCGCCTTGCCAAAAAGGGCAGAACCGTCAAAGGGGCGCTCACATGACGCCTTGAAGGGCTCCGAAAATCGCAGTGGTGGAGCCAGGCCTGCCGCCTTGTGACTAGGCCCACTCGCAGCTCTAGCGGCTCCCTCGGTAGCGTGGGAAAGTAACCGTGATAGAGGTGTTAGTCACAGAACGAAGAGTGGCCATACGGGTGGAGTGCATAAGTTTGTCCTCCTCCGATATGGACTCTGGGGATGCAGCGATTCCTTGATAAGATCGCACTGCATCCTAATGATGTGTGCCAAATAGTTGAGCCCTCACTGAGAAGGTCGCTGAACTAAAGATTTGTTTCCCCAAACGGTCCATCATCCGAGACTCCTTGCTCGGGATGGACTGAGGACTCTCCTGGGCGAAGTTCCTCTTAGTGGCTGCTGCCAACATGGCATCTACCGGGGGTCCCTTGCTCCAGTGGGCACGGTCAGCAGGGGGGCTAAGGATCCTGTCGGGCCTCTTAGGGATTGGCTCCACGGTGTCTGGGTCCTTCCACGCCCTGGTGGTAATAAGGTCCACCAGGGGGTCGGCAGGAGGGGACACCCAAGAGGTAGACGGGCCCGCTTCAAATGCCTCCAAGAACACTGACTCATCCGAGGAAGACTTTGGGGAAGACCACCCACCTCTAATCCGTAACATTTCCATGATGTGTCCGAAGGAGACATCCTCAGGGGGTGATCTTGGGGAGCCTTCCCCTTCCTCCAAGTCAGTGTCTTTGGTCAAAGACTCGGGGGAGTCTATGTGCCTCCTCTTACACGAATGCTTGTGAGGTGCTTCCTTGGGTTGGCTGTCCAAGGAGCCCTCACCAGCAATGTCCAGAACCACAGGAACTGCTTGGGGCAGTGAAGCGGGCTGTCCCAGTGGCCGGGTGATGGAAGCCTGGCCTGGAGCAGATGGAGTGCGGGACGGAGCCGAAGCAAGGGCCGGGGGTCCGGATGCCCTCAAAAGAGCCCTCTCCACTACATCAAAAGTCGAGGGGGAGCCAGCCTCGACAATAGGATCCGAAAGTCGACTCCCCCTCGGATCCGAGCGGATCGAGCCAGCCGAGCCCCTGGATCCGAGGGACCAGTGTGCTCCGACAAGGACGGCGCCGAAGGCACACTGAGTCCCTCGGATCTGAAGCTCGGGCCAAGGCTCCGACAGGTCAGATCCGACAGACTCCAGGGCAGGGTCGGATCCGAAGTACCCAGTACTGTCGGGCGCCACCCACCCGCTGCTCGAGGTTGCCCGGCTCGGGCACCAACCCGGTAGTGGGTCGGAGAAGGAGCAATGGGCTTAAAAGGGGTCGAGCTCCCAGAGGGGAGGCAGGAGCACTCCCATCTGCATCTGGGCCTGGATGAACCTTCGCATCATCCGTCCAGATCAGCATCGAGAGGCTGGTAGATTTTCGACGAGGCTACCGAGGTAGGCCTTGAGTGCCGCCCGATAGCCTCGAAGGAGGTCGGGTCTCCTCCTCCTCAGGCTCCGTGAAAAGCACGGGACTGGAGCCGAGGAGGGGAGAGCCAGCAGCCAGAGAGGCCAGAGGAGAAGCTCGCAGGCAGGGCCAAACGGAGGTCTCGCCCGCCGCTTGTGGTGCTTCTCTCCGTCCTTTTTCCTGAGCTTCCCTCTCCTCCACCCTTTGGCAGGAGTTTGAATCCCGGGTGGAGGAGGGGAGCAGGCAAGGCAGGGACTGCCAAGCAGTGACCACTGGGCGGGTGCCGAAGCCGAGTCTGGGGGCAAGAGTCCCGCCAAGACCAGCTTCGACCTCCGCTCCTTCAATGCCCTGGGGTTGAACCCTGCACAGACTGAACACTCTGAAGTGAGGTGTTCAACCCCAAGGCATCGAACGCACCAAGTGTGTCCATCAGCAGGGGAAAGCTTATGGCCACACTCGGAGCACTTTGAAAAAAAACAGCCTTTGGGGCCTCAGGCATCACTATTTTTTTTTTTTTTTTTTTTTTTTTTAAAAATAGTAACAATAAAATAAACTAAAACCCTCACACAAAGGCCCCCAAAAAAAACACACACACACACACACACACACACACACACCAATTACGAACCAGCGAGGGGAGGGTAAAAACTATATTAAATTAACCCAAAAAAGATATAAACAGAAGGGAAACCTATAACTTTCACACAACTTAAAAGTTTTAAAAGTTTTAAAACCCTTTAATAAGAATACTAAGGCTTAGCTTTTGGAGCTTTGACGACCCAGCCTTTACCATGCGCGGCAAACTAGATCTGAGGTCATGTAGGGAGAGCAGGGCATTATGGGTGAGGGGAGGAGCTAGGAGCTCGGATCCATAGCTGGATAAACCATGCCGGTTCGGATCCGATATCGGATCCATACCCACAGGTTGCTGACAAATGAATTCTCCTACTTCAGATCTTGTGTTGCAGTGAACACCTCACAAAGCTGTACTGTATCTCATCACCCATTCCTGCCTCTGCAATTACAACAAATAGGTAAAGTAACATGCTACTACTCATCTATAAACTGGAGAATGCACTTCCAACATGCCCAGAAAGACTGCTTTAGCAAAGCCTCCTTTTTGTTTTTCACTGAAAATCTAACTTGTAATACTTTCTGAATGTATGGCCTGAAGACCAGTTACACACAAGGTTTACCTGAAGACAGCCCCTGGAAAAACTGCAGCTTCTCTAAGTGCAATAAGCTAATGATTTTTTTACAGGACCATGCAAAGGCATTCTTATCTCATCACAGTTGTTGTTTGTCTTTCGGCTTTTCCCAGTAAGGGGTTGCCACAGTGGAACTCCGGTCCGCTAATGATTGGCAGTAGATTTTTACGAAACACCGAGGTGCCAGCTCGACACCCAACCTTCAACAAAGGCACACCCATTTACACGCGCATGTCTTTCGAATGCTACCCAATCGTGGGGAGGACATGCAGACATCTCATCACAGTAAAAGTCAATAATGTCAGCTAACTACTCAAAGATAGCTTGTTTCCCTAAATGTACATCTAATCTGTTTAGAATTAAAAAAAAAAAAACAGGTGTCCAGACTGCCTAAAGGTTTTTGCCCAATAGATATACATTTTAAGCTGCTTCTTAGAACCCATTGAGCAGAGTAGCTACTCCCTTGAAGTCTGACTCTGATCATTAAAGCATCTTTAGAGATTTTAGAAAAGAATGTTTAGAGGCCAAAGCTATACTACACTAATGGAACACCTTGTAAGAAGAGGAACAAAAGAGAATTTGCAAGTTTAAAACCCTCCTGGATGACATGATAACTGTAAAGAAGAAAAATTTCCAGACAAAAATTTAAGACTGACTGACTCAAAAATCTCAAAATGGGATGTGATCAACATTTCATGACACAGATCACATCTCACACAGGAACCATATTGAACATAAGCCACAAAGCATCATAGAAAATGATGTAGTTTACATCACATGGGATCACCCATTAACAACAGTTCAAAATATAGAGGCTAGAAAACCAGATACAGTGGTCCACGAGAAGAAGATAAAACTAGCATTGATCATTGAAATCACCACACCCAGTGAGTACAACGTCTTGAGTACAGAGAGACACAAAGTCACAAAATATCAGGATCTGAGAAATGACAGCAATGTGGAAGAAATATACCCAGATAGTTCCAATAGTAGTAGGAGCAATGGGTCTTATAAAAAAGAATCTCCAATCGTATTTAGATGTGTTACCAATACAAGTAACCCCAGATGAATAGCAGAAGGAGTCATTACTGAGCACATTGTGGGTGTTGCAAAGAGCATTAGGTGGGCCACGTAGAAGGATTTTCTAACCACTCTGGCAATGTGATTAGCAAAGGTGAGATTACTATCTACTTGGGTCCCCAGATCCCTTATTACGTCTTCTGTATTTAGGGGACTACCACCTATGTGGTAGTTTGTGGGTACTTTGTTTTTTCCAAAGGGGATGACTATGCACTTTTTGGCATTTAGCTTGAGACCATGATTTTGACACCAGGTATCCGTCTCAATGAGGCCCTTTTTGAGGATGTCTGTGTCAGCCGGAGAGTCAATTATAGCCCCTAGTTTGCAGTTGTCTGTGAACTTGGTCAGCCATCGTCCTCCTGTGCTTGCCTGTACCTCTGAGAAGTATATGCCGAACAGGAGGGGTCCTAGGACTGAGCTCTGGGGAACGCCACTTGTAACTGGTTTAGAGTCGGACCTAGCTCCCGCAACTCTCACCAAGTGGGTTCTGTCCGTGAGCCAGTTGGCAACCCATCTTGTGGCACAGGGGTTTATGTTCAGGCTAGTGAGCTTGTCTATAATAACAGAATGGGAAATGGTGTTGAAGGCCTTAGTGAGGTCTAGGTGGGCTGTGTGTACCACCTCTCCCTTGTCTATAGCCTTGGTAACTGTCTCAAAGAAGTCCACCAGGTTAAGGAGGCATGATCTGCCCTTAACAAAGCCAAACTGGGTAGGGTCCAGTGTTTGAAGAATCCCAATGTCTCTGTTAATGAGTTCCATGATGATGTGCTCCATAGCCTTTTAGACCAAGCTAGTCAGGCTTATAGAGCGATAGTTCCCGGGGTCTGTTGTGGCTCCACCTTTGTGGAGAGGAATAACCGTTGCTGTGCGCCACTCTATGGGTATGTAGCCTGTGGAGAGGCTGAGTTTGAACAGTGTGTTTAGGTGAGGGGTTAGTTCGTCTTTGCGCTCGTGTAGGATGCAGCCTGGAACACCGTCCGGTCCCATTGATGCTGTGTTTTTGGCTTTGGAGAGGGCTGTTTTAACCGGAGTGTCTGTGATTTCAGGGACTCTACATTCTTCTGGTATGGTTATGGGCCCTTTTGGGGGTGAGAGGGGGTGAAGTTTGCGCTGAACCTGTCTGCCAGGATGTTGGCGATATCGGTCGGTTCAGTGTATTTTGTGCCATTCTGCACTAACTCCGAGCAGATCTGAGCATTGCCACTTAGATTCTTGACATAGCTAAAGAATGCCTTGTGGTTATCTTTGGAGTCCTTGGCAATTTTTCTTTCAAAGCTCGCCTTGGATGATTTTATGAGGGATCGTAGTTTCTTGCTGATACTGATCAGGGATGTCTTCCCTTCTTGGGATTTTACTCTTTTCTGTATTAGTTTCCTCCTTCTATTGTAGAGCTTGTTTATGGAAGGAGTCCACCAGACTGGTTTCCTTTTCTTGGAGGATTGAGTCTTGGTTTTGCTTGGGATGGCATGATCCATGCATTATTGTAGCTGCCTGTAGAATGCATTAGTAAAGGATTTTGCAGCTTGGACAGTGTTATCCTTCAGCATGGGGGCTTTGAAACTTTCCACCTCGGTCATAAGTAACATGAAGTTTGCTTTTGAAACGTTTTTCACGGTGGCTTTCTTGTCCGGGGTGGGGGTGGAATATGGATATCCAAATTGATTTGTTTATGGTCAGATCTAACCAACGAGGGGTTGACCTCTGGTGTGGAACACCAGTCACCCATGTTGGTGATGACCAGGTCCAATATGTTGTCTCCTCTGGTGGGAGTGTTGACCAGTTGAACCAGGGTGTTTGAGTTTATAAATTCTAGGGAAAGTTGGGCAAGGGAGTTAGTACTTGAGTAGTTCTCCCAGTTAATGTTTGGGTAATTGAAATCACCCAATATTAGGGTGTTTGATAGGACCATTATGTTTCCCAGTGTTTCTAGAAACGTGGAATAGGGGTCCTGGGACATGGTGGATGATCTTTAGCAAGCTATAATTTGAATTGCAGTTTTGCCCATTGTTAGTTGCACGTGGATGATCTCCGAAGCATCGTGCTGTGCCACTAACCTGGAGGTGTGGGTATCCTTGATGAATATGGATATGCCCCCGCCTTTTGTATTTTGGTTTGGGTTCTGTGGCCAAAATGTATTGTATGAGTTGTAGCCTGGTAGTGCTAGGGTGCTGTCTGGAGCCTTAAACCAGGTTTCTGTTACTGCACATATATCGATTTTCTCCATACGGAGGAGTGCCTTGAGTGCGTGCATTTTGAGGTTTACACTTCTGGCATTGAGTAGCATTACCTTTAGTCTTCTTGGGTACACACCTGCCATCAATTAAAGAGACTCTGATTAACCCCAAATAAAGTTCAGTTGTCATAGTAGGATTTTCCTGACATTTACTCAGTTGCCTGCTACAGCCAAAGCTCCTCATATCTTTCTGAACAAGGTTGCTGAAGGGACCCTGACCTTCATTTACAAAACAGGATCACAGTTGAGCCTCCCACAACTTCATTTAAGCAATGTTCTATCAACCTCATTCTCTAATATCATTCCTCTCATGATTGCAATGAAGAAGTCGCACACTCGGTGATCACAAATTTAACAAAATAACCCAAAAAACAGGCCCCCTTATAGCATGACATTATTGTGCATTAGAGCTACACTGCTCATAAAATGAAAACCAAAGTGATAGCCACTTCCAGACAGCAGCCTCTGCCTCACAGGCTATTGCTAGGCTGATTTGCATCTCACACTTATTAGCAGTCAGCCAGAAAAAAAAATTCCTGGAACAAACCATATTCAGCTTACATTAAGTACACTGTGAGGTACATACATATGTGCATGAACGAAGGAGAAGAACAGCGGTAGAAACACTGAAGAGACAGAAATGAGTTTATGCAACTTGTGTTGTAGTGAGCACCTCACAAAGCTGTACTGTATCTCATCACCCATTCCTGCCTCTGCAATTACAACAAATAGGTAAAGTAACATGCTACTACTCGTCTATAAACTGGAGAATGCACTTCCAACATGCTCAGAAAGACTGCTTTAGCAAAGCCTCCTTTTTGTTTTTCACTGAAAATCTAACTTGTAATACTTTCTGAATGTATGGCCTGAAGACCAGTTACACACAAGGTTTACCTGAAGATAGCCCCTGGAAAAACTGCAGCTTCTCTAAGTGCAATAAGCTAATGATTTTTTTACAGGACCATGCAAAGGCATTCTTATCTCATCACAGTTGTTGTTTGTCTTTCGGCTTTTCCCAGTAAGGGGTTGCCACAGCGGAACTCCGGTCCGCTAATGATTGGCAGTAGATTTTTACGAAACGCCGAGGTGCCAGCTCGACACCCAACCTTCAACGAAGGCACACCCATTTACACACGCATGTCTTTCGAATGCTACCCAATCGCGGGGAGGACATGCAGACTTATCTCATCACAGTAAAAGTCAATAATGTCAGCTAACTACTCAAAGATAGCTTGTTTCCCTAAATGTACATCTAATCTGTTTAGAATTAAAAAAAAAACAGGTGTCCAGACTGCCTAAAGGTTTTTGCCCAATAGATATACATTTTAAGCTGCTTCTTAGAACCCATTGAGCAGAGTAGCTACTCCCTTGAAGTCTGAATTTGATCATTAAAGCATCTTTAGAGATCTTAGAAAAGAATGTTTAGAGGCCAAAGCTATACTACACTAATGGAACACCTTGTAAGAAGAGGAACAAAAAAGAATTTGCAAGTTTAAAACCCTCCTGGATGACATGATGACAGTAAAGAAGAAAAATTTCCAGACAAAAATTTAAGACTGACTGACTCAAAAATCTCAAAATGGGATGTGATCAACATTTCATGACACAGATCACATCTCACACAGGAACCATATTGAACATAAGCCACAAAGCATCATAGAAAATGATGAAGTTTACATCACATGGGATCACCCATTAACAACAGTTCAAAATATAGAGGCTAGAAAACCAGATACAGTGGTCCACGAGAAGAAGATAAAACTAGCATTGATCATTGAAATCGCCACACCCAGTGAGTACAATTTCTTGAGTACAGAGAGACACAAAGTCACAAAATATCAGTCTGAGAAATGACAGCAATGTGGAAGAAATATACCCAGATAGTTCCAATAGTAGTAGGAGCAATGGGTCTTATAAAAAATAATCTCCAATCGTATTTAGATGTGTTACCAATACAAGTAACCCCATATGAATAGCAGAAGGAGTCATTACTGAGCACATTGTGGGTGTTGCAAAGAGCATTAGGTGGGCCACGTAGAAGGATTTTCTAACCACTTTGGCAATGTGATTATCAAAGGTGAGATTACTATCTACTTGGGTCCCCAGATCCCTTATTACGTCTTCTGTATTTAGGGGACTACCACCTATGTGGTAGTTTGTGGGTACTTTGTTTTTTCCAAAGGGGATGACTATGCACTTTTTGGCATTTAGCTTGAGGCCATGATTTTGACACCAGGTATCCGTCTCAATGAGGCCCTTTTTGAGGATGTCTGTGTCAGCCGGAGAGTCAATTATAGCCCCTAGTTTGCAGTTGTCTGTAAACTTGGTCAGCCATCATCCTCCTGTGCTTGCCTGTACCTCTGAGAAGTATATGCCGAACAGGAGGGGTCCTAGGACTGAGCCCTGGGGAACGCCACTTGTAACTGGTTTAGAGTCGGACCTAGCTCCCGCAACTCTCACCAAGTGGGTTCTGTCCGTGAGCCAGTTGGCAACCCATCTTGTAACATAGGGGTTTATGTTCAGGCTAGTGAGCTTGTCTATAATAACAGAATGGGGAATGGTGTTGAAGGCCTTAGTGAGGTCTAGGTAGGCTGTGTGTACCACCTTTCCCTCGTCTATAGCCTTGGTAACTGTCTCAAAGAAGTCCACCAGGTTTAGGAGGCATGATCTGCCCTTAACAAAGCCAAACTGGGTAGGGTCCAGTGTTTGAAGAATCCCAATGTCTCTGTTAATGAGTTCCATGATGATGTGCTCCATAGCCTTTTAGTCCAAGCTAGTCAGGCTTATAGAGCGATAGTTCCCGGGGTCTGTTGTGGCTCCACCTTTGTGGAGCGGAATAACCGTTGCTGTGCGCCACTCTATGGGTATGTAGCCTGTGGAGAGGCTGAGTTTGAGCAGTGTGTTTAGGTGAGGGGTTAGTTCGTCTTTTCGCTCGTGTAGGATGCAGCCTGGGACACCGTCCGGTCCCATTGATGCTGTGTTTTTGGCTTTGGAGAGGGATGTTTTAACCGGAGTGTCTGTGATTTCAGGGACTCTACATTCTTCTGGTATGGTTATGGGCCCCTTTTGGGGGTGAGAGGGGGTGAAGTTTGCGCTGAACCTGTCTGCCAGGATGTTGGCGATATCGGTCGGTTCAGTGTATTTTGTGCCATTCTGCACTAACTCCGAGCAGATCTGAGCATTGCCACTTAGATTCTTGACATAGCTAAAAAATGCCTTGTGGTCATCTTTGGAGTCCTTGGCAATTTTTCTTTAAAGCTCGCCTTGAATGATTTTATGAGGGATCATAGTTTCTTGCTGATACTGATCAGGGATGTCTTCCCTTCTTGGGATTTTACTCTTTTCTGTATTAGTTTCCTCCTTCTATTGTATAGCTTGTTTATGGAAGGAGTCCACCAGACTGGTTCCTTTCCTTGGAGGATTGAGTCTTGGTTTTGCTTGGGATGGCACGATCCATGCATTATTGTAGCTGCCTGTAGAATGCATTAGTAAAGGATTTTGCAGCTTGGACAGTGTTATCCTTCAGCATGGGGACATTGAAACTTTCCACCTCGGTCATAAGTAACATGAAGTTTGCTTTTGAAACGTTTTTCACGGTGGCTTTCTTGTCCGGGATGGGGGTGGAATATGGATATCCAAATTGATTTGTTTATGGTCAGATCTAACCAACGAGGGGTTGACCTCTGGTGTGGAACACCAGTCGCCCATGCTGGTGATGACCAGGTCCAATATGTTGTCTCCTCTGGTGGGAGTGTTGACCAGTTGAACCAGGGCATTTGAGTTTATAAATTCTAGGGAAAGTTGGGCAAGGGAGTTAGTACTTGAGTAGTTCTCCCAGTTAATGTTTGGGTAATTGAAATCACCCAATATTAGGGTGTTTGATAGGACCATTATGTTTCCCAGTGTTTCTAGAAATGTGGAATAGGGGTCCTGGGACATGGTGGATGATCTGTAGCAAGCTACAATTTGAATTGCAGTTTTGCCCATTGTTAGTTGCACGTGGATGATCTCTGAAGCATCGTGCTGTGCCACTAACCTGGAGGTGTGGGTATCCTTGATGAATATGGATACACCCCCGCTTTTTGTATTTCGGTTTGGGTTCTGTGGCCAAAATGTATGGTATGAGTTGTAGCCTGGTAGTACTAGGGTGCTGTCTGGAGCCTTAAACCAGGTTTCTGTTACTGCACATATATCGATTTTCTCCATATGGAGGAGTGCCTCGAGTGCGTGCATTTTGAGGTTTACACTTTTGGCATTGAGTAGCATTACCTTTAGTTTTTTGTTACTTGTGCAATTTATGGCGGTGGGTTTGTCTTTTGAGCCTTGCCTAAAAAAGGCACTATGGGGGTGGCAAGAGCCTTGGCAAGTATTCGAAAGCCTAAGGGTGACTGGTGCAAGCCGTCTCTAGTGAAGCAGTGTGGCTTGTCGAGCATGTCATCCCAGGTGGACAGACACTGGATCCCCTTTGAATGACACAAGAAACTTAGCCAATTGTTGAAATAGTGAATTTTTTCTTTATACTGTGGTATCATTCTTGGTGAGGGCAGGATGCTAATCAGGGTCATCCTGGCCTGGGCTACGTGATCAGAGAGCTCTTCCATGTCTCTTTTCATGTATTCTAGGGAGGTACGTCTCAGGTCATTCACACCAACATGGACAATGAGAGAGTCATATTTGTACTTGTTCTGGAGTGACCTGAGTGCTTTCGTTATGTGGCGGATCCTGGCACCCGACAGGCAGCTAACAGTAACCTTCTCCTTATTCAGCCTAGTGAGTGGGACGTCAGTGTGCCTGACTAGAGTCACCTATTACTAGTATGTTGGGTATGTTATTTTGCCTTAAGGGCTGTGATTGCATGGCACACTGGTTTTGTGAAGTGTGTGTTTCATGGTTTGTGTTGAGGGGTGGAGGTTGCATGGGTGTTTGCTTTGGAGGTCTCTGTTGGTTTTGCAGATTTTTATTTAGAGCCTCCAAGTATGTTTCCATGTACTTATGTGTGTTTTTTGCCAGTGCTGGTTTAATCGGGAAGAAAAAAAGCTCCGATATAGTGCAATATTTATGCGAAGGAGAAAGTCATACTAATCAATACAAAAAAAGCTCCAAACATATTTGAAGAGAAACATAAGCAAAGGCACACAGATATGGAAATTTTCACAATATAAAAAATAAGATCACAAAAGGGGAATGCAGAACAGAGGATTAACACAGCAGAGGTTAAACAAATAGAAGCTGAAGTTATGGATAACCTACAAAGTGAAGGACTTAGTGTAGAAAATCTAACACAGGTTATGTTACAGCATGATTGAACAATGAGTCTCCAAAGTAAGGAGAAACAGGTGGACAGGAGACATCTGAAAAAGAAATATGGACACAAGAAAGAAAAGGATATTTAATATGGTACAATACTTATGAAAAGTTGAAAGCAAAACTAATCAATACCAAAAAAGCAGTATCAAAGATAGTTGAAGAGAAATACAGGCAAAGTCATCCAGATATAGAAAAGTTCACAATACAAAAAAATAAGAAAACAAAGAGGAGAAGTAGAAAAGAGGATTAGTAATGGAGAAGTTAAAGAAATAGAAATTGAAGTTAAGGATTACCTGTGAGGTGAAGGATTTAGTGTAGAAAATGCAACTCTGGTAATGGCAAAGCATAATGGAACAATGAGCCGGCAAGTTAAGGAAAAACATGTAGAATGAGAAGCATTGGATCTCTTGCCACATGAAGACACTCTGGAGCCTTCAGCATAAAACCAGTACAAAAGTTCAACTGGAGTTGCACAGCAAGAGATGGAGCAGGAAACAGTGGCAACTGTGACACAATTAATGGTGTGGAGTGAAAGGCCAGTGAGTTCTCCATTTTTAACTTCTCCAAGTCTTTTGGTTTTCTATTACCATGACGGGAATGAACCCCATTCCTAAGTCAAAGTACAATTAAAGTTCATGAAATTAGTAGTGTTTCAATCTTTGATGTCAGCCAGAAGTGCTCTTCACAGCACCCATAATGTGCCCAGTAATGACTCCTCCTGCAATTCGTATGGAGTTACATGTATTGGTAACATATCTAAATACAATTGTAGATTATTTTTTATAAGACCTATTGCTCTCATTTCTGCCTGCAAATACTGATATTTTATCACTCTGCGTCTCTCTGTACATAAGACAGTGTAGTCACTGGTTGTAGTGATTTCAATGATCAATGCTACTTTTGTCTTCTTTTCATGTACCACTACATCTTGGTTTTCTTGCACCTATCTTTTGAATTGTTGGTAATGAGTGATACCATGTGATACAGACTTTATCATTTTCTCTGATGCTGTGTGGCTCATGTTTCCAGTGTTTTAGTAAAAGAACACCTAAAGCTCACATGGCTATGCCCTTGCTACCCACCAGGTTGACCCATATCATGCACACCCTCTGACCCACTCTCATGCTCCCTTTCACTACTATTCCTTCAAGAAGAATCGTGACTTCTCCTTATAGTGCCTCACCTGCGAACACCCACACCAACAGTCTGCAGTTATACACATTCCAACTTCAAACCCAACCACATCTCACAAAATGAACCCTAATATCCTCTCCCAACCCCGTTTTACTTACATTTGTCTCAATCAATGTTATTACTGGAAACCAGTACATTCTAAGTATTACTTTACTCTAACTTTAAACTATGGAATTTTCTTAAAACTTGTGACTACCAATGAATACTGTACTTTGTAACTTTAAAATTATGGAATCTTGTTAAATCATGTGTTTTTCCTATGAATATTTGCTTGCTGTATATAAATCTCATACTTGTTTGTTCTTAATCTGTGGAGCTTTTCTCCCCGGGCCTCCGCTGAAAATGGACATGTATCCAGTCAGACTCTCCCGGTCAACAAATGTAAAATAAAATAAATACATTTTCAGCTATTTCAATACCATAATTTTACACAATCCCCAGTGCAACAGTCTTGCCACATTATTATGCCTTTCAGTATACAGTCCTGCCATTTGTATGTCACAACCAGCAATGAGGTGTGCAACTGTTTCCAGTTCTGTTTTACAAAAAGTTCAGTTTTGTACCTACCATAAATGTAGCTGCTCAAGTGTTCACCCTGCTGCAGTCATCACACTTGGGTTATCCTGTCATCAGCCGGTCCCGCAGTCGGCCGGAATTCCAAAGTCTTGGTCTGGCGTCGGATGCTGTCGCCTCTTCCCTGATGTCAGTTTGCCAGGGGTATATATAGTGCAACCGACGCCATTGTCTTCAGTTTTTCTTGCCCCAGATGTCAGGTGCCCCCAGAAAAGGTGGTCAGAAATTAGTACCAAATGGAGTAACCTCTGCACAAACACAAAATCCCTTCAGCTATAAGCAAATACATCAGTAAGGTGTTGAAGAGATTTAGTCAGTAGATCAGAGGGGATGGAGGGAGGGTAACCTGGCCTGCAGCAGGGTGAACACTCGAACATCTACATTTATGGTAGGTACAAAACTGTACTATGTTCATCGTGTTACCCTGCTGCAGTCATCACACTTGGGTTGAATCCCAAAGCTAAGGTAGGGTGGAGGTATCATAGAGGGTTAGTGGAGGCTATAAGGCCCTGCAGAACTGCAGTGGCGAAGCCCGCCCTGGTCTTAGAGTAAAGAGGTAAGTGACAGTGTTTGGTAAAGGTGTGTACTGAACTCCAAGTTGCAGCTTCTAAAATCTCCTTGTTTGGAACCCCCCTGAGAAAGGCTGTAGAGGTAGCTATTGCCCTGGTAGAGTGGGGCCTAATGGTAGCAGGAACTGGTTTCCCATGATGGGTATAACAGAAACGTATGCAATGATCTATCCATTTAGAAATGGTTTGCTTTGATATAGCCTTCCCTTGAGAAGCTGTAGCATAGGATAGAAAGAGCTGGTCAGATTTTCTGAAAGCCTTAGTTTTGTCCAAATAGTAACGAAGTTGCCTGTGAATGTCCAAGGAATGCAGGAGTCTCTCACCTTTGTTCTGTGGATTTGGGAAGAAGGTGGGTAAGTGGATGGTTTGATTTAAAGCCACACTGGAAACCACCTTAGGCATAAAGGAAGGATTAGTTCGTAGAGAAACTCTGTCTTGATGAAAAATTAGGAAAGGTTCCACAGCCATTAGTGCCTGTAGCTCTGAGACTCTCCTAGCTGAAGTTATTGCTAGGAGCAGGGCAGTCTTCCATGATAGGAACTGAAGATCTGCAGAGAAAGCTGGTTCAAAGGGAGGTAGCGTTAGTTTTTCCAGAACAAAATTGAGGTCCCATGTTGGTGTAGGAGCTCTCCTGGGTGGTCTAATGTTTTTTGCCCCTCTGAGGAACTGCCTTAGAAGAGGATGTGAAAATAAAGGTGGATCCGTGTTGTAGTGAGCTGAAATAGCTAAAGCATGGATGTTAATGGAGGAAAAAGAAAGTCCTTTGTGCAACATCTCAGCTAAATACTGTAGAATGTGAGGCATGTGAGGCTGAATTGTGTCTTGGCCTTTAGCTTGGTTCCAGGCACAAAACCTTTTCCATTTGTCCAAATAAGCCTTCTTGGTGCTTGGCCTCCTGGCTTCCAGAATAACATTCAGAACTGCTTGTGAAAGAGGAGCTGGTTGGATGTTTAGGTGATTTGCCATGCAGCCAGATTTAAAGTTTTGAGCTGGCTGTAAAGAATCTGATTGTTTTGTTGCGTGAGCAAATGGGGGATTTGAGGCAATATCCATGGAGGGCTGTGGGCCATATTTCTCAATAGCGGGTACCAGTGCTGGCGTGGCCAGTCTGGGGCTATGAGAATCAGTCGTGGTCTCTCCTTTTTGACTTTCAGAAGAACCTTTGTGAGGAGAGGCAATGGAGGGAAGGCATATACTGTTAGGTTTTTCCAACTGAAAGAGAGTGCGTCCACTTTCCAAGCTTGGTGGTGAAATGTCCTTGTACAAAATTTTGTTAGCTGATAGTTTTGAGGACTGGCAAACAGGTCTATGTCTGGAAGGCCCCATTTTTGAGTTATCATTGCAAATATTTGTGGATCTAGTTTCCACTCGTGGGGATCCTTGATGTTTCTGCTGAGGTCGTCTGCCAATGTGTTCTTCTGTCCTGGCAGGAATTGAGCTTGTAACTGAACTTGGTAAGCCAGAGCTGTGTTCCATAAGATCATTGCTTGCCTGCATAGAGGGTAGGAATGTGTAACCCCTTGTTTGTTTATGTACCACATTACTGTGGTGTTGTCCGTCTTTATTGCAAGTTGTCCTGGATGTAATAGATCCTTGAAGGCTGTCAGAGCTTTCTGTACAGCTAGCATTCTCTTTTTGATTTACGTGCAGATTTCTTTGATCTGCGGTCCATAGGCCTTGAATGCATTGCCCTGCCATGTGTGCCCCCCAGGCGTAGTCTGAAGCATCTGTTGTGATAGTTTGCCTGGCTGGGGGCAAAGTGAAAGGCTGACCCTTGTTGAGGTGACATGCCTGTGACCACCATAGAAATTCCTGTTGTAGGCAGGGAATGGGAGATATCATTGTGTCCAAGCTGTGGCTGTGTTGAGACCATACGCTTTTTAGGTACCCCTGTAATTTCCTCATATGCAGCTTTGCAAATGGTACTATTAGTATGCAAGATGCCATGAAGCCCAAGGCCTGCAGAATTTTTCTTGCAGTTAATTGGGTCGTTGTTGCCACTGTCATGAAATATTGAGTTAGTTGTAGTTGCTTGTCTGGCATAAGATAAGCCTACTGGGCCGTTGTATTCAAGCTGGCACCCAGGAATGTCATTTTTTGTGAAAGCACTAGATTTTACTTCTTTTCATTTACTGTGTACCCCAGGCAGTTTAGTAGATGCTTTACAAAGGCCAGATGATGTAAGAGAATGTCTTTGCTTTCTGCTTGGATGAGGCAGTCGTCCAGGTATGGATATATTTGAATTCCTCTTTGTCTGCAGTAAGCAATTACTGGTGCCAGGCATTTTGTGAAGACTCTGGGTGCAGTAGATAAGCCAAAGGGCAGTGCAGAGAATTGGTAATGGGTTGAACCTGCAATGAAATGGAGGTATCTTCTGCAACTTTGTCTGATAGGGACATGCAGGTATGCCTCCTTGAGGTCCAACGTTACTAGCCATGCTTCCTTGCCCAACATGGGAAGTAGCTGCTGTAGTGTTAGCATCTTGAATTTGGGCACTTGTAAGTAAGTGTTTAGAATTAAAAGGTCCAGAATTGGTCTCCAGGCATTGTCCTTTTTGGGCACTAGAAAGAGTCTTGAGTAAAATCCTTGGCCTTGCTCTCAAGTAGGTACCAGTTGAATGGCTCTCATGTCCATGAGAGCTGTAATTTGCTTTTGTGCCTCTGCCCATTGATTTTGTGGCAGGTTTGGCATTCCTCTTTTCATTGGCAAGGTGTGAAAGTGGAATCTGTATCCTCGTAAAATTATGTCTAGGACCCATTTGTCCTTTGTGACAATGTGCCAGTTGTCTGCAAAAAGTGCGAGTTTTCCCCCCAAGGGGGCTGCCAAGAGAATATTGCTTGGCCAGATGAGGTGCAAGTCATTGAGTTTGTCTTCTGGTGGATTGAGACCTGTCTTCTCCTCCTTTCTGTGTTGTAGTGCCCCACTGGCGAGGTTTGTACTGGGCTTGTTGTTGTCCTCTGCCCCTTGGGCATCTGTATTTACCCCTCTGTGGTCTGTCAGTAGCTGGAAAGGACCAACTTTTTGTTGGCCAGTTTCTGCTGAAGCGAGGGTGTTGTATCTGTAGGAAATCTTTGACTGCCTGCATAGATTTTGCCTTATCCTCCATTTTCTTTAAAACATCTTCTGCTCTAACTCCAAAAAGAACATCCTGCTGTAAGGGAGCATCTAGTAGTTTTGCTTTAACATGATCAGGCAGAGTTTGTTCCTTTAACCAAGCATGCCTACGTATAACGGACCCAGTGACAGCTGCTCTGCAGGAGGCCTCCAAAGAATCAAACCCACATTTTAAGGTATGTTTGCCCACCTGTTCAGTGGCGTGTAACAGATCCTGTACTTCTTCTAATTCAGATTGTTGAGGGAGAGTGGTAATTCTTTGCTTTAACTGAGAGATTAGGAATTGCTGATACTTAAGCATATGAAATTGACAATTCAGTGCCCTCATAGCTAGTGTGGCTGAGGTGTAAACCTTTTTCCCCCACCTGTCTAGTGCTCTAGAATCCCTCTCAGAAGGTACTGGGTTTTTAGCCATAGAAGCCTTAGCCCCCTTGGGACCCTGGGAGATAGTCTCTGGGTCAGCTACAGGGCTTTTGTAAAGAAATTTGTGTGAAACAGGCACTCTATAGTATCTGTCAGGCTTAGCCAGAGCAGGAGGAAGAGAATAAGGGTTCAAACTGGATTCTAAATAGACATCATCCACAATGTCCAAAACTGGAGGGATGGCAAGTGGTCTGTGTTGGGGGAGCAAAAGAAACTCTCTGAGCCTTTTCTTAGAGTCAGAGCAGTCCTGACCCTCCCAGTGAAAATGTTCCCTCATAGTGTGTAAAGTTTCCCCAAAGGAGTAGTCTTCAGGAGGAGAAGCTGACGGAATAGAGTTCTCAGCATCGGAATCTTCATAAGGAGAGAAGGAGTAATCTTGGTCCTCAGAGGAGTCTGAAGAAATGGACTCTTGTTCAGAGGATGCATAATCTTCCTCTTGTCTAGGCCTTTTGTCAGGAGGGGGCTAGGAACATCTGATTAAAGAAATTAAATCTTCAGCCATTTTGAGCATCTGTTTCTTAGGCATGGGGCCTTGAACAGGAGACTGAAGAGCAGTCCTTTTAGATTTAGTAGGAGTCTTCAATTTAGAAAACGTTTTAATGGTGAGAGTCGTCAGTCTGAAAACGCCTTCAGAAACTGATGGCGTTTCTGAAGCACCAACGTCTTTTGTAGCAATGTCATCGGAAGGGCCTGAACTAAATGGCTGCATCAACCTGGTGCATTCCGCCAAAAATTCCATAACGGTCTCGGGTTCCAGATCTGTGGTAGTCAGGGGCTGCGTCAAAGCCTCACTGAGGACCGGGAGACCGGATCAGCCGAGGCCTCGGAATCTGGCTTAGGTCTGGGCTGTCTGTCCTTATCCTTGCATTTTTTGTGCACGCCGGTAGTCGGTTGCTCCGACGGCATGGTGTAGTTAAATTTCCTACCGAAGTTATGTCATGCGAAATCAAAGCATCTTTTAATAGTACGCTTATTAAACCTAGCACAAAACCGACAAGTAGTGACGTTGTGGTCTGGGCCTAGGCAAGGTATACAATAAGAATGAAAATCCTTATGAGGTATTTGCTTCCCACAAGAAATACAATTGTTAACTTTTTCTGACATCGGTCTGAGGCAAGAAAAGTTTCCCCAACAGGGTATTTAGCTTTATAGAAGACTTCGGTCTGAAATTCGAATTCGAAAATCTCAGGAGTCGGCCGACCGGCACTTGCAAACTGCTTCTGCTTCGGGCACCGCGCGGCAAGAAAGACTGAAGAAAATGGCGTTGGTTGCACTATATATACCCCTGGCGCACTGACGTCAGGGAAGAGGCGACAGCAACCGATGCCGGACCAAGACTTTGGAATTCCGGCCGACTGCGGGACCACCTGACGACAGGATAACCCAAGTGTGATGACTGCAGCAGGGTAACACGATGAACATCATACATTTGTCTGTTTCCCCCACATTCAATGGAGTTTGTAAACCAACATGTGCGTAGCCCACTATCTTGGCGGCCCAAGATAAGGATGGCCCCCTTTTTTTAAAAGGTAGTAGTCCACAAAAAAATGATAGGCTAAAGAAGAGCCATAAAGACGAGTTTCCGTATGAAAGAGCAACTGATGATGCAGAATGCAGCTGAAGGGAATATGTCACAGGAAGATGTTCTTGGATTTTCTGTAAAATGCCCAGAAGAAATGGAGAACAAGGAATGTCCCCCTCAGTTTAGAAGACAAGGATCTAAGGGAAGAGTTGTTTGACTTAATAGATAGGGATAGACATATTAAGATAAAAGAAATAGATTACAGATAGTCAATAACACTCAAAATGTTAGAAGTCTGATAAAGCAGATGAACACAGTAATTAAGACTATTAACAGAAATTCATATGATATAACAGACGTAAACAGATTATATTACTGTGCAGCTAAATGAATAACAGATAAAGTCCTACCACAAAAAAACACACAACAATATGAGAAAGCAAGGGAAGAAATCAAGTGCCATCATGGTAGCATCAAACAGAGAAGATTATAAAGCAATTAAAACAAGAAGTGTTACTGTTAGAAGAGTATAGAAGGGGGAGCAGACCAACAAAAATACTTAGAAACATGGGTGCCCAGAAAGTGCTGCTGGCATAGCAATTATACAGAATTGTTTGCACTGACATTTCCAAGGAAACCACAAGCTCACCCAACTGGAAAAATGAGAATTTGAGTAATAAATAATCTTTTTCTGGCTGCCCAAACTCGCTGTTACCATGGAAATGCCTATGTGAGTGTTTCTAAGGAAGTCTTTCATCAAAAGTTTTGAATAAAGCCAAAAATAACAGTGGAATGAAGGCTCAAAACTAGGAACAAATTTTAACTATTACTTATTCATTTAAAATTTTAACAGAACAGGTTTTGCATCAACATGCATTTTCTGAACAATAAATGTATGAAACTTTAATGTCTGGCATTAGTGACTGACTGTAATCATTGCATACCAGTCAACTAAATTGAGCAAAGCCAAAAATGATGGGGGATAAAATCAGGAACTGATTTTTAATACTGCTCTTAGAAAGCAGCTAGAATAATGGGTTTTGTACTAGCATTCATTTTCTGAAGGATATGAAGGCTCACACTCAAATATATCACTATTTAGTTAGCACAATCCTCAGTGGTTTGCCAGATTTTAAGAACAGACCTAAAACATGAGGCATTAATCTGGACAGTCTGCGAAATTTTGGAGAGTTGATAGGTATGATCCTGAGTGATTTACCAAAACATGAAAGATTTTATGAGGGACTGAAAAATAGGAGGCAAAATCAGGCATGTTCTACAAAATTCCAAACAGTTTGTTTATTTATTGATTGACTGCCGTTTGTTTACCAGGCAGGGCCAGTGCTAGTATTTTGGGGGCCCCCAGCAAGTTTCAAGTTGGGGGCCCTACCCAGGAGAATATAAAAAGTGTGACCATATTGCCATCACGCCTCCTTCCCTATCAACCTCATGCAGCACCATTTAACAATCACTGTGTAGTATTATTACATTCAGACCATTAAAAAGACTTGAAATGTCAAGGTACACACTGGCTGGCATTTAGTACCCATGTAACATTATGACAAGCCCCTGTACCACAGTAAGGTAGCCACTCATAATGGTACACACACAAACACTGACTGGGACTGCGCAGTGGTGCAGCAGTTAACTTTGTTGCCCCCCCCAGCAAGAGGTTCTCTGGTTTGTTTCTCAGCTGGGGTGCCTTCTGTGCAGAGTCTGCATGTCCTCCCTGCGTTCATGTGGTTTCCTCCCACATTCCAAAGACAAGCTTCTGCAGCGTTTCTCCCTGGGCCTCTGCTAAAAATAGACTCTGTCCTAGTCGGACTTTCCCAGTCAACAAATGTAAAATAAATAAAATTTAGTACCAATAAATTATGACAAGCCCCTGTACCACAGCAAGGTAGCCACTCACAAATATACAGACACACACACTGACTGGCATTTATTAGTAATGTTGTTACATTATGGCAAGACTCTGTACAGCATCAAGGTAGCCAGTCCCACAGAGGTACATAAAGACATGCACACATACTACCTCACACAGGACAAAGACACGAGGCAGACAGTTACACAGACTCACAGACAGGACATAGACACCTACACATGATGGACAGCACTACAGTAAGACTGAACATTAAGAATTTAAAATACTGGGCTTATGAACTAATAATGATGCTAGAATAAGATTTTTGCAGCAGAATGCATTGTGTGACCCCACATTTTTGAAGAACAGATCAAAACTAACAAACATCTGGACATTGTGCAACATTCTCACAGCCCCTACCAACCTCCTAACCTCTCAGCATAATTCCAAAGCTTAAAATAACTGCAGAACAAGGGTGTAACATCAAGGATAGTTACAAACATTGCTATGATAAACTTGGAAAGATAGAATAACAGGGATTGCATTAGCATTCATTACAATAATCAGTACATTCTGCAGAACTCTCATAGTCCCCCCAAAAGCCTCAGCACAATTCTAGAGGAGGTACAAAAAAAAAAAAAACAAGGACGTAACATTGGGGGGTTTAAAACATTGTGGTTATGAACTAATAAAGATGGTAGGATGGTAAAATAACAGATTTTTCCAGTATGCATTGTGTAAATTCTCATTTTTGATGACTAACAGACCAAAAATACAGGTCAAACATATAAACATTGTGCAACATTCTCATAGCCCCTACCCCTCTCCTCTATCACAGCTTAACAATTCCAAACAAAGCCCCAAAAAAAAAATGCAGAACAATAACATCAGGGATAGTTTGAAACTTTGCAATGATCAACTTTGATAGCAGAACAGAGGTTGCACTGGCACAGATTAAGACATCAGTACATTCTGCAGAATTGTCACAGCCCTTACCCCCCCCCCCCCCCACAGTATCTCAGCACAATAAATATGGATGAAGTGAAAGTAAAATAAAAACACAAAGGCATAACATAAAAAACAATGTGCTTATCAGCAAATATAGATGCTAGAATAACAGATTATGAAGTAAAATGCATTGCGTAACCCCACGTTTTAATGAAAACAGATAAATACCAGGCAAACATCTGAATATTGCACAACATTCTCACAGACTGCAACCCCCCTACCAACCTGTCAGCACAATAACTCTAGACAAAGCAAAAAATTATCAAAGAACAAAGGTGTACCATCAGGGATAGTTGTAAATGCTGCTGGTATACACAATACTAGTATAACAGGGTTTGCATTAGTATACATTAAAACAACAGCTGTACATTCTGCAACATTCTCACAGCCACTAACTCCCCTCCCAACCTCTCAGCACAATAATTCTGGACAGAGCAAAAAATTATCATAGAACAAAGGTGTAGCATCAGGCATAGTTGTAAATGTTGCCGGTATACAGAAAACATACTACCAGAAGAGGGTTTGCATTGGTATACATTAAAAAAATCTGTATATCCTGCAGCATTCTCACAGCCACTATCCCCCACTACCAATATTTCAGCACAATTGTACACAAAACAAAAATGCAATATTGAATATTCTTATGCAAGACTAGATAAACAAATTACATCAAATCTGGACATGAATTACAAACAAGCCTTCCTTCCTCAGTCTCTTAGCAGAAGAATTCTGGACAAAGATAAAATAAAACTGTTACAACCACAGCACCTCACCCCCCCCCCCCCCAAACACACACACACACACACACAAATCATCTTAGCATAATAACTATGCAGAAAAAAAGTTATACAATCCCTAGGTTTCCTCACCACCCCCCCAGCAAAAAATAAAGTTAAAAATAAACCCAGCAACGTACCTTTTCTGCAGTTGATAGAAGGCTGTTACTAATCCTCTGCTTGCTTCTACTACACACAGACCAGAGTCCAGCCCTTTAAATTTGCCCTCAAAAGGACAGTTTTTCAGATCTTTTAGAAATTGCCCTTACAAGGGCAGTTAAAATACAGCTGCTTTGCTGATCCCACGGTCATTCCAGCAAAACCTGCATCCTCCATCCATCCTCACAGCATACCTCTCAACCTTTTAGCATGAAAAATCTGGACAAAGCCAAAAATAATAGGGGTACAAAGGCTTAAAAATAGGGACACTTTTTAGATATTGCTCATATAAACTTACAAACTTGCTTTCAGACTTTGCTTTAGCATACATTTTTTCTGAAGGATATAAAGTCTGAAACTTAAATGTATGTTGTTGTTGTATCTTTCGGCTTTTCCCGGTTAGGGGTCGCCACAGCGGAACTCCGGTCCGCTAATGACTGGCAGTAGATTTTTACGTGCCAAGTTGCTGGCCCTGATGCACAATCTTCAACAAAAGTACGCCCATTCACGCATGTCTCCACACAGAAGACGCTCTAGCTGAGAATCAAACAGGACAACATCTTACTGTGAGGCGACAGCGCTACCGCAGCACCACCACCGCAGTGTCTGAAACTTAAATGTATGTGTTTCCTATTATTTAGTGACTTCAATACTCATTAATGTATAAGAAAACCACAAATTTTATGAAAAACAAACCAAAAACATAAAGCAAAAATCTGGACATTCTTAAAAATATGGGCAGTTCAGATGTGTGCCTAACGTCGACAATCAAAAAAACTGACCCAACAGACCACATATTATGGTAAACCCAATCAGGAAGCTAGAACTTGCTTCTTTGACTGCTGCAGCCAATAAGGTCCCTTGCTTCACTGAAGCGGGCCTGACTGAGAGCAGCTGACAAGTAAAGCACGGGACCTGATTGGCTGCAGCCATCAAGGAAGCAAGTTCTTTAAGGGAAAAAAAAAAGCAAAATTGCACGACAGCACTGCCGAATGAACGAGGTGCCAAGCAAGGAGTGGAAGAGATGTTGAAACCCGAGGCTGTTCATATGGGGGCCCTCATACATGAGAAGATAATCGGGGGCTCCCCACGGGTTTGGTGGGTGCCTAATGCCGACTATGTTACCAGGTAAGTGGGCTGTTCTATAACCCTTTTCAGACACAACCCAGGATCAATAGCAAAGATAACACTTTATAAAAGTAAAATAGGACAATGAATTCACGTACATACTCTGTTCAGTTGAGATGCATGTACTACAAGTAAAGTTTAATTTCCTTAACATGGTGCAGACTTGTGTGCTTTTGCCTTTCACCCACTAAATACCAGGACAGACTTTCACTCTCCTGTCAAATAGCCTGTTTTAGGCAGAATTTGCCACAGAGGTACATTTCACTAAAGCTAGACTGACTTAGAATGTAGTAATAATTTTTACATTATTTAATTATTCATTCTTTCTCTCACACCCACATTTGGTTGCTCAGGATCATTATGAGTGCAGGCAGGGATGTCCCAACAAGCTATGAACAGTTCTGATTCACAGACATTCCAAGGCTAACTAATCTTATGACAATTCCTGCTTTGCCAGTAGCCCCCCTCAGGCAGCACCTCTTTTTTTCCAAGAGGGCCATAGCAGTACAACCCAGAACAAATCTGTGGGTACCAATCCAGTCACTAGTTTATGTTTAAAGTAAGGTAGTGAATCTCACTGCTTACCATGTTGGGGAAGTTTATTCCATAGGACTGGGGGGTGCTGACTTATAAGCATGCCTCTCCACTGTGCTATATTTATCTGTTGAAGATTTAGGTCCCTGCTTCAAATGTTGATGAAGAAATTGGGCTTGTGGAAAAGCAGGAGGTCCAGAACAGCTAGGTCTCTAATGGTGCAGTAAACAAGACAGAGCTCCCTTCAAAAGTCTGTAAGACAATGAATAAAGGGAGGGAATGTCCTGCCTCTCTTTGTAGCTCAGGGACTTTAAGCCTGTGATTTTACTGCTTAGGAGCCTTCGGGGTCTTTTTAATTGTTTGGTATGTTTAGCGAGATACATCCCAAAGTAGGGTGTTGTACTTGATAATTGGCCTAATCAATGCTGACAATAAGGGAGTGACTGCCTCTTAAGACTGTGATGGTATTCCCTTGACAATTAGGTAAGCTAAAAAAGGATTTCCTGACAACAGTTGTCACAAGATGGTCAAAAGAAATGGAGCTATCAATTCAAGTATCTAGGTCCCTGACAAAATGTTTATTTTTTAGTGGTGTGTGGGCTATACAGTAAGATGACGGGCGGGGTTGTGAATCAAAAGTGATACTACACTTTTTAGCATTTAGTTTGAGCTCATATTTAGTACACCAAGGGGAGTTTAGGTACCATAGGGTGACTTAATAACAACCTCCAATTTTCAGTCATCTGCAAACTTTAACTGTCAGAGGGTCTTGGCTCAGTACTTGGAGATAGAGAAGTAAATACCAAAACCAAGAGATCCCAGCACTGAGCCCTGAGAGATGCTACTCATCAATTTCATACTCACTGATGAAGCATCTGCAACTTGTACTGTATGAACTCTGTCTTTCAGCCAGTTTGTTTTCCATCTTACCACATATGGATTCATTTTTAAAGCAATTAGCTTTTGTATGATCCTAGCATGGGGAATGATGTTGAAGATATTCATCAGGTCAGGAGATGCTAACATTTACAGCTTCTGTAACTCTTTTCAAGACGTTTAACAGGTTAACTAGAAAAGCTCTGCCTTCACAAAGCCAAACTGTTGGGGGTCAAATCACAGTTCACGAGGTTAGTTATGACACATCCCATGGTTTTGAAGATGAGGCTTTCTAAGGCTGAAAGACTTTAACTACCCAGGTCAGTTGTAAGGTCACCCTTATCAAGGGGCATCACCACTGCAGTGTACTACTCATCAGAGACAAAGTCAGTAGCTAAAGTTAAGTTAAACAGGTTGAGTAGTGTCTGCAAGGGCATAATTAGCACTATTATGCAACTAGGTATATATGTAGTAGTCAATAAAGATACAATTGACAGGATTGTTGTATATCAGAAATCTGACAAAATCAAGCATCTTGCATACTTTTTTCTTATCCAGGTGTTACACAGTGTTATGAAATGTTTTATGGAGATTAACAAACCTTTGATAAGCTGAGTTATGTACTTAAATGGGGTAGTCCCACAGCAGTACTAAATATTTGACTTTGGCTTTTGATGAAATGAAATTCTTGAAAAAGGACTCCATGGGGTCGCATTCTGTCCAGTGTCCATCCAGTGTGCCCCTACTTTGCCTTAAACCTGGCCTTTCCACACCATTTAAATTACCTTTTCTTGCTTTTCTCATACTTTGTTGTACTCTTCAGTTTTTCCTGCATTATTTCAATATATCCTAACTGTCCATAATTACACCTCAATAAATGTGGAGGAAATAATCAAATTAAGCCAGAAGCCTCAGCACCCTCCCCCAACAAGCCATTGGGTTCTAGATGCTCTGATTTTAATTTTTTTTCAAATCTTTTTCAGACAAATATAGCCTAAACACAAACTGTGACTAAAGAAAAAAAATAGTCATCATTTCACTGATTTTTTACTGGATTTAGCTTACGTTCTCTACCATCTGCAGAAGGTCATATATTCTGTTGTCCTCCTGTGGTATTTCATCACTATGATATGCTAATAGAAAACATAGTCTAACAGTACATTATAGCTACAATTCTATCAATTTATTTGACTATGTTCAAATTCAAACAGGATCCTTTATGCAAAAACAATTACTTTCAGGGGCAGTCTAAGAGTTGTAGAAAGGTTTAATCTAAAGAAGCTTGGCGTAGATTACACAGCTACAGAGTACTGAAAGGAAAGACACAGGAGATGCAAAGCAGCACTGTGATCTAGCCATTGTGATACCATGGCAGATGTGTCTGGGATTCAATTATGTTTTGTTTTAAGCTCCCCACTGAGGAATAGAAGCTACATACATATTAATCCTCACAAAGTAGTGTGGGAGTGCAACCTTCCTAGATGCCCAAAGTGAGAAGTCTGTTAATAAATTGTGAGATTGTGCAAGGAAGCAAACACCCTCAAGCAAACTGAACAAGTATGCACTTTATCAAAATTAAGAGTCATTAAAGAAATTCAGCTGTTTCAGGTACTACACACACTACAAGTTTGAGGCTCACAGTAGTAATCATCTAAAACAGAAAACACTTTCTTTCTGTTACATATCAGGTTATTTACTTTTTTCCCAGAAGGCATAACTGTCCAAACAAGAGAATCCTGGAGAAAAAGGAGATAATCCTAAAGCAATGTGCCAAGATTTCACTGTAGCAGTTGGGTGGGGGTTACAAATATCAGGTGAGGCAAGACAGCATCACCAGCATGACAGTGTTTTTCCTGATTACCCAACAATAGATGGCATGTTTGATAAAGGTGACAACCCAAGTCACATCCTTCACTTTCTTGTCTCAACCCGCTATAGCAAAAATAAAAAAAAAATACTGCACAGTAAAGGGAAACCAAAACACTAAATTTATTTGTGTCAAATTTTGGCTTGCAATGGAGTTAAAAAGTTGAAGATTTTAAAGATGCCAGCTCAACAAAATAAAGTACGAGGCATTTAAAATGTGGAAAATAACCAGTAAGCAGTTAGTGCATTCAAAATGCTATATTATGTGATATTTATGGGTAGAAAACAATATATTTCTCACATCCTTGCTTAAGTGTGGTATTAACTATGCTGCTTCATAAAGTTAGTCTCTCTACAGTTTCCTCAACTGTGAATGAGGACTCACACTTTAAGAGCTGACCTACCTCCATGCAGCAATAATTTCAAAGTCATTTAATATAGCAAACACCTATTCTATGGCTCCTTTGGAACAAATAAAAGGCAGGGCCACAGACACCTTGCTAAAAAGACTTTCACAGGGCCAAAAATCTGGATATTCTTAAAAATCTGGGCAGTTCAGATATTTGCCTAATGTCGACAAGCAAAAGAACTGACCCAACAGACCACATATTAAGGTAAACCCAATCAGGAAGCTAGAACTTGCTTCTTGATTGCTACAGCCAATTAGGTCCCTTGCTTCACTGAAGCGGACCTGATTGAGAGCAGCTAACAAGTAAAGCAAGGGACCTGATTGGCTGCAGCCATCAAGGAAGCAAGTTCTTTCAGGGGAAGAAAAAAAAAGTGGAATCGCGCGACGTCGCTGCCGAATGAACAAGCGATTTTGAAACCCACGGCTGCTTCATATGGGGGCCCTCGTACATGGGGAGATAATCGGGGGCTCACCGTGGCCGCAGGTTTGGTGGGTGCCTAACGCCAGTTATGGTTGTACCCAAGGCTTAATGATAAAATTTGACAAAAAAGTAGTTCTCAATAAACTGAGAAGATAAATGCTTGCAAAGATACATGAATCATATCTTACAATAGTGCCTATATCCCTGTCAAAATAATAAAAAAGAAAAGAACAGATAGTCACCTTTTGTGTATCCCTCTGACGTTAGATTGGGATGAAAGTAAATTAATAAATTGCCTCAGTCATATATTTTAAGTTGCTGCTTTCACACATCATACAGCATGGCTCTTTACCCCAACACCTAAAAGACAGTCACCATCTGTGTATGCATCTGACAACCAGGACATAGTAACACATTTTAATTTGCTGATCACAGATGTATATTCACAATATAGCACCTTACCTCCACCTCCCAAAGTTAACTATATAAAATATATATTTAAACATCACAGTCCTGTATTTCAGCCAGATGTTCCTAGACAGTATACTGCCCCTACACACCCCTCTACACCCCCTATGATTGTGTGAAAAGTTAAAGAAGTAATGACCACACTGTCACAGCCCTAGAAAAAGAGAGTGACCTTCTGTGAATTTGAGGTTTAATTGTGAGGAAAATTCAAGAAATAATGACCACACCTTCCACGGACCCAAACAAGTTAAAGCAGCCTTCTTTGCACACCTCTTAGTAGGGCCAGTTGTACAACAGGTGAGTCAGGGTAGAACCCTGAATGAGCTTGTACCAAACTCTACTTCTCCACCTGAATTACACATGCAGACATGTTCTCTGATGCATTTTATATCTTATTTTTGAAAAAATGACTTGCAGTGTATGAATCATTGTGATTATGCTCTGAATGTGGGGAAAACATGTTTGTTAAGCACCATTCTGACATTGAAAAGGTTCTTAACAAGCTTTTATTAAGTACCTCTTACTATTTTTTAGCTCGGGTCACACATACTACAGCATTAACAGCAATCTGCAGTCACCACAAAAGAGCGGTGAGAAGCTGTTAAACACTTCATTTAGGCTTTTTTGCAAAGCCCTACTGAAGTGTTTAACAGCCTGAATGAAGTACTTAACGCTCCCCATCACACTTCTGTGGTGGTTGCTTTCTGTGTGGCAATAGCAAGTGATGTCCTTCGTGGTTCACTGTTGCAGTCATGACTGTAGGGTTCTTCCTGCCAGCAGCAGCCCTCGATCGGCCAGAATCCAAAAGTCTGGATTGGGCGTCAGCTGAAGTCGATTTTATCCTGACATTAATGTGCCAGGAAGTATAAAGACCTCAGCCGACGCCATTACCCCAGTCTTTCTTGCCGTGGGGTGCCCTGAGCAGTTCGCTGATGCCGGTCGGCCTACTCCTGTCTGTTTTTGGATTTATTTCCAGGACTTTTCGTTTTTTAAGATAAGTACCCCGTTGGGGAGGTCTTTTTCTTGCTCCAGTCGGATGTCAGAAAAAGTTAATAATTGTATTTCTTGTGGGAATCAAATACCTCATAGGGATTTTCACTCTTATTGTATTCTCTGCCTGGGGCCTGACCACAACATTGCTAATTGTGGGTTTTGTGCTAGATTTAATCAGCGTACTATTAGGCATAGGTACAACTTTGCCTTCTACTATTTTGGTAAAAGGTTTAATTATAATATGTCTTCGGATTCTTTTCTGGCTTCTGGTGTGTGTAAGAGGCACAAAGATAAAGACAGGCCTCCGAGGTCCAAAGCAGAGGATATTACTCAGTTATTGCCAGTTGCTGGTTCGTCGGTCGTCAGTGAGGTGCTTTTGCAGCCCCTGTCATCCGCCTCTTTTGAGCCAACTGCCTATACCAACTCCGGTGTGGAGCTGATGGGGCCTTCAGAACTGCCAGGGAATGGACCTTCGGATACTACTCCCTCAGTTGGGTCTGGAGCCGGCAGGCAGGTACCGGCTTCTGAGGGTGTTTTCAGGCCTTCACAGCTTCATGTAAATATGGATTCAGTTTTGCATTCTAAGACAATGACTATGGCTCCAGCTAAAAAGAAATGGCAAGCACAGACACCTTTTGATCAGGGTCCTAGGCCTCAAAGGCAGATGCTTAGGATGGCTGAATATTTGTTATCTATGATCAGGGGTTCTCATCCCCCTCCTGACAAAAAGCCTAGATTATAGTCCGATTATGATTCCTCAGACCAAATTTCTGTTTCTTCTGCTTCTTCCCTTGAGCACGATTGTTCCTTTCTTCCTTATGAGGATTCTGATGCTGAAGATTCCTTTCCTTCAGCCTCTCCTCCTGAGGATTATTCTTTTGGTGAAACCTTGCATGATATGAGGGAGCATTTTCACTGGGAAGGGCAGGAATTCTCTGAAACCAAGAAAAGGCTTAGGGATTTTCTTCTTCTCCCTCAGCATAAGCCTCTTGCTATTCCTCCTGTATTGGACATTGTAGATGATGTTTTTTCAGAAGCTTCCCTCTCTCCTGATTCTTTTCCCCCTACTCCGGTCAAACCAGATAGGTATTATAGGGTTCCAGATTCTCACAAGTTTCTTTTTAAGAATCTTTCACCTGATCCGGAAACAATTTCTCAGGGCCCCAAGGGTGTTAAGGCAGCCTCTGCTAAACATCCTATTCCCTCTGACCGAGAGTCCAGGGCTTTGGAAAGATGGGATAAAAAAGTTTATACTTCTGCTACATTGTCTATTAGAGCTTTGAACTGTCAGTTTCATATGCTATAGTATCAGCAATACCTTTTGTCTGTATTTAAAGAAAACATGTCAGCTGTTTCTATTGGTGCGGATGACAAGGAATTACAGGATTTATTGCATGCTATTAAACAAGTGGGTAAACATACCCTGCATTGTGGTTTTGATTCTTTGAAAGTTTTTGTAGGGCTGCGACAACTGGCGCAGTTATTAGAAGACATGCTTGGTTAAAGGAACAAAGCTTGCCAGATCAGGTTAAAGCCAAACTTTTGGATGCCCCTTTGCAACACGATGTTTTGTTTGGGGCCAAAGCTGAAGAGGTATTAAAGAAAATTGAGGACAAAGCCAAATCTATGCAGACGGTTAAGGATTTTCTTCAGGTGCAACCTCCTAGATTTAGCAGGCACTGGCCAGCTAAACCTTGGTCCTTTCCAAGCTCGGACTGGCCTCAGAGAAGCAGATTCAGGCATTCCAGAGGTAGGGGACAGGCACAAACCCTTTTTAGGAATAGGCAGTGGCCTGCCCCCTCTCCCAAAGGTGGTGAAGATAAGTCTCAACCCTACTGGAAACAGTCTTTATGACTCTCCCTTTCTGGTTCCAGGGGCTCCTCTCCTGGAAGCACCTTTGGGAGGAAAGATTTCTCTTTTTTATCAAAATTGGGGCGGCATAACCCGGGACAAATGGGTTTTGGACATAGTCTCAAGAGGTTACAGATTTCATTTCCACACCTTGCCAAGACCGAACGGTTGGCCAGATCTGCCGAATCATCAATGGGCAGAGGCCCAACTGCAGGTTCAGTCCCTCTTAGCTATGAGGACCACAGAATTGGTACCAAATTTAGAAATACGGCAAGGCTTTTATTCAAGACTTTTCCTGGTTCCCAGGAAGGAAAATTTGTTGAGACCAATACTGGACCTTTCCGTACTAAACACCTTCCTGGATGTACCAAAATTCAAGATGCTCACTCTGCAGCAGCTGCTGCCTATGTTGGGCAAGAACGCTTGGATGGTGACTCTGGACTTAAAGGAAGCTTACCTGCATATTCCTATAAGGTGAGAGTGCAGAAGGTATCGGAGATTCACAGCGGGCTCGAAGCATTACCAGTTCTCTGTGCTGCCCTTTGTCTTATCTACTGCACCCAGGGTCTTTACAAAGTGCCTGGCACCAGTAATGGCGTTTTGCAGACAGAAGGGGATTCAGATATATCCTTATCTGGACGACTGTCTTATTCAAGCGGACGACAAAGACACTCTACTTCAGCATCTAGCTTTTGTGCAGCATCTTCTACAGTACCTCGGATTCACAGTGAATCTAAAGAAGTCAAATCTGGTGCCCACACAGCAGATTACTTTCCTGGGTGCTCTTCTGAGTATTACAACCCAGATGGCTTCCTTGACACCAGACAAAAAAGCGCAACTGGCTTCTTCTTTCCAACACCTGGCTTCAATGAAACAGCTGACTGCAAGAAAGGTTCTGTAGGCTTTAGGTTACATAGCTTCCTGCATTCTCCTAATACCATATGCAAGACTGCATATGAGGAAACTACAGTGGTACCTCAACAGTGTGTGGTCTCAGCATTACCATAGTTTGGAAACAGTGATCACGATTTTGCCTTGTCTACAGCAAGAGTTTCTTTGGTGGGCCGAAGCCTGTCTCCAGAACAAAGGCAGGCCTTTTTGTCCTCCACCAACCAACCAAGTTCTGACAACGGATGCTTCAGATTATGCCTGGGGAGCCCACATGCACGGGAGATGTCTTCAGGGTGTTTGGACAAAGGAGCAAATTCACCTGCACATAAATTTGGAGGAGATGCTCGCTGTACAGAATACTCTGATAGCCTTCAGGGACTTTCTTCTACCAGGGCAATTGTTGATAAAGACAGACAACACTACAGTGATGTGGTACATAAACAAGCAGGGGGGCTCTCACTCTTACCCCCTGTGCAGGTTAGCCATGGCTCTGTGGTACACTGCACTGACCTGCAGAGTCCACTTACAGGCACAATTCCTGCCAGGAAAAGACAACATTCTGGCAGACACATTGAGCAGGGCACTTTCGGATCCGCACGAATGGATGTTGGATGTTCGGATATTCAGGATGATAGTACAGGCATGGGGATGTCCGGACATAGATCTTTTTGCATCCCCTCAGAATCATCAACTTCCAACATTCTGCACCAGGACCTACCACAAACTAGCATGGCAAGTGGATGCCCTCTCATTCAGTTGGAAACACCTCTCAGTATATGCTTTTCCTCCTTTTCCTCTTCTACCTCGGGTACTTCTGAAGATAAAACAGGACAGACCGCAAATGATTTTACTGGCTCCCAATTGGCCTCAACAATTCTGGTATTCCACTCTGATGAACCTAGTTCAGGAGCCTCCCTGGATTCTGCCTCAAATCCCTCATCTACTGTCTCAACAGGATGGCCGGATCCTGCACAGTCATGTCAAAACTCTGAATCTAGCTGCCTGGTGGATCCAGGGTCTGTAAACACCTCTCCTCTTTCCAAACAGGTAATGGATGTAATCCTTGAAGTTAGACGGCCCAGCACTAGGTAATCTTATGCAGGTAAATGGAAAAAATTTTGCTCCTGGAATCAGGTCCAAGGTGGTGATTCTACTGTTCTGAACATTCCTCTAATTTTAAAGTATCTAGCAGAGTTGTTACATATGGGCCTATCTTTTTCATCTATCAAGCTTCATGCTTCTGCTATTTCTGCACATTACAATACAGATCCTCCGATTTTTTCTCATCCATTACTTAAACAATTTCTTAGAGGGGCTAAGAATGTTCGGCCCCCTATCAGAGTACCTGTTCCCACGTAGGATCTTAACTATGTTTTGGAAAAATTAACCTTGTCTCCTTTTGAACCTGCAGCTTCCACGGATTTGAAATTGTTATCTTGGAAAACTGCTTTTCTTTTAGCTATAACCTCTGCTAGAAGAATTTCGGAATTGCAAGCACTCATGGCTTCATGGCTGCAGAACCCTTCATTATTTTTCATCAGGACAGGGTTTCCCTAAGGACTAATCCCACCTTTATGCCTAAGGTGGTTTCGGCAGTGGCCTTGAATCAGAATATTCATTTGCCTACTTTTTATCCTAATCCTCAAAGTGAGGAAGAAAGTCTTTTGCACTCTTTGGACGTGCACAGGCAGCTTCATTTTTACCTGGACAGGACCAAGATATTCAGGAAATCTGACCAATTGTTTGTCGCTACTGTTCTAGGGAAAGCAATGTCGCTACTGTTCTAGGGAAAGCAATCACTAAGCAAACTATTTCTAAGTGGATTGCCCACTGCATCAAGTTCTGTTACTCTTTTCATGGCAATCCAGTTCCTGTTAATATTAGGACTCATTCTACCCAGGCTACTGCTACTTCAGCAGCCTTTCTTTGTGGAGGCTGCTACTTGGAGTTCTGTGCATACTTTTTCTAAGCATTACAACCTCCCTCTCTATTCTAAATCTAGGGCCGGTTTTGCTTCTGCGGTTTTGCAAAGTTTTGTGGCCGCTCATTCTGTTTCTCCTCCAGCCACCCTTTCTTAGCTTTGGGACTCAACCCTACAGTCATGACTGCAACAGTGAACCACGAAGGACATAGTACAGTTGTGTACTCTTACCATAAATGTAGATGTTCGAGTGTATTCACTGTTGCAGTCTGAGTTACCCTCCCTCCTACCCCCTCTTTTGTTTTTTCTTTGAGTACTGTCTGTTATGAGGTATTTAGGCTGCTGAGGTTTTGGGCACCTGACATCTGGGGCAAGAAAAACTGGGGTAATGGCGTCAGCTGAGGTCTTTATATTTCCTGACGCATTGATGTCAGGATAAAAGCGACCTCAGCTGACGCCCAATCCAGACTTTGGGATTCTGGCCGATTGAGGGCTGCTGCTGGCAGGAAGAACCCTACAGTCATGACTGCAACAGTGAACACACCCGAACATCTACATTTATGGTAAGAGTACACATCTGTACTTTTCACAGCACTACAGCAGTTTTTCTCTAACCTATTTATACATAGCTATTGGATCACATACCATGCAGGTGAAAATTTTGCTTCATTTGTATTTTTCTATGAAATGTCTGTGCTGCCTTAAAATGTAACTTAAATTTACACTATATACATTCTGTTTCATGGATATGCTTCTTTTAATGGTAATTATGGACATGCTTCTGTACGGTAGTAGACAGTTAAAAACTGCCCTTTTAGATTACAAAGTCTTCCTTTTGCCTTCTGCCCCTGCAGCCATCAGCAGCTTCCAGCACACCTGCTTAGAAACCTAGACGTGATAAAAAAATCAATGCACAGTATCAGAACAAACCAAGATGTACTGTAAACTATTGCAAATAATAAACTAAAGATATCAGCACAGGCAGAAAACTCAGAAGGAAAACTAAGTAATTTATTGATGACCCAAGAAGTTTTATAGAGAACTGGGAAATAAAACAAAAGGATCAGAAACACTACCAGAAAAGAACTAGACCCATTTTTGAGAAATATCTATGAAGACCTTGTGGAACATAACAAAGATGCAGAATTAAGAACTGAAGTAAAAGAAGCAATAAGAAGTTCAAATGTACAGGATATGAAATGGGATGAAGTAACGGCCAGAAAAATTGAAACAAAACTAATAAAAACTCCTAATTGGAAAACCCCAGTCCCAAATGCAGCACCTAACGTCCGACTAAAATATTAACCTATATACACAAAGATTTAGCCCTAAGTAAGAACTACTTATATGCGCATCCCGAACAGACACCAAAGCGGTTAACGACAGGATAAACGATACTCCTTCTTACGACTGAACCTGCAAGCTATCCTAAAAACTACAGGCCAATAACTTGCCTTCCAACAATGTATAAACTATATAGTGGAACTGATGCCGACAGAGTTTACACTCATTTAGAAGAAAACTCCATCATGGCAGTAGAACAAAAAGGTAACAAAAGAATGTCATACGGAACAAAGGATCATTTATTGTTAAATAAAGTCATGATGGAGAACTGTATAAAGGGGAAAAATCTAAGCATGGCATGGACGGATTACAAAAAAGCATTTGACAGCATCCCATATTCATGGATAAATGAGTACTTACCATTGTAAAAGACTGTACATTCTTCATTCTGAAGGAGGCATGGGCATCCTCAAAACTGATTTGGTCTTTTTGATTAAATGTACAGATGTGGGAACTGTAGGACTGCATACATTTCTGCTGACATCACCAGATGCAAACAAAGTGAAAGCTTTAAAACATGAGGAGAATAAGCCTAAGATTACTTCCTTGCTTAGTTTAGCAGAAGCATATCGGTGTTGAGTGGGAATGAAAATCAAAACAGAAGTAGATAAAGATCAGGCAGCAACTGAATGTGCCAAAAAAGAAAAGAAAGTATATAAAGAGAAGGATCAAATTAGAAAGCAAAAAATGTGGAGAAGGCATAAATATAGTTATAAGTACAGAAAACCCAAGAAACAATCTCTTGTCAATCAAGATCTGATGCAGGATTGGTTAAGGAGAGGTGAATTTAAACCAAAAATGAAAGGTTAATATTGGCTGCCCAGGAAAGTGACTATGTACACGTTGGTCTACAAAGTCCATTGAACATGTCAGAGAAACATAAAAATGCAAGTTCTGTAAAACAGAACTGAAAACAGTCACACAGCTTATTGCTGGGTGTGATGCACTAGTGGCAGAGGGCCTGCATATTGAAACGCATAATAATGTGGCATAATGGGGCAAGACTGCTGCATTGGGGATTGTGCAAACATTACAATACTGAAGCAGTTAAGAAGCAATGGACACTTCATCCATAAAGCGATCACATGAGATCACCCATTACCAACAGTTCAAAAAATAGATGAGAAAACCCAGATATAGTAGTCCATGTAACTATGTCAAGAATCTAAATTTCAATGCTCAGATCTGCTCTGAGCTAAAACAGAACGGAATTAAATATACTGATCCCAAGGATATTGCCAATATCCTGACAGATCGATTCAGTGCCAACTTCACCCCCCTCTCACCCCCTAAATGGCCCATCTCAATACCAGAAGATTGCCAAATTCCGGTAATAATGGCCACACAGGTAAAAAACACACTCTCCAAAGCTAAGAATACAGCATCCATGGGACCAGATGACATCCTGGGCTGTATACTACATGAACTACAATATGAACTGGCACCTCACTTAAGTGTCATGTTTAATCATAGCCTCACCTCAGGTTTCGTGCCTACTGAGTGGCGCAGGGCTACAGTTATCCCACTCCACAAGGGGGGATCCACCTTGGATCCCGGAAACTACTGTCCCATCAGTCTGACGAGCCTTATCTGCAAGGCCATGGAGCGTATTATCATGGAACTTATAAACAAAGACATTGGCAACCTTCAAACACTGGACCCCACCCAGTTTGGATTCATGAAGGGCTGATCTTGTCTCCTGAACCTGACTGTCTCCAGAGCCATGGACAAGGGTAAGGTGGTTCACACAGCCTATCTAGACCTTGCCAAGGCCTTTGACACTACCCCCCACTCTGGAATCATACATAAACTCACTAAGCTGAGCATTAATCCCTACGTCACCCAATGGGTTGCTAACTGGCTTACTGATAGAACCCACACTGTAAAAGTAGCCAACTCCAAATCCAGCTCCAGACAAGTGACAAGTGGAGTACCTCAGGGTTCAGTCCTGGGACCACTCTTGTTTGGCATCTACTTCTCTGAAGTACAGGACAACACTAAGGGACTCTGGCTAACAAAGTTTGCAGATGACTGCAAACTGGGAGCCATTATTGAATCCCCAAATTATGTGGATACTCTACAAAAGCCTTACAGAAACAGATGCTTGGTGCCAGAGCCATGGGCTCAAGTGCAATGCCAAGAAATGTATAGTTATCCCCTTTGGGAAAAAACATGTACCCCTGAATTACCATGTAGGTGGCAGTGCACTAAACTCCAAAAGTGTGATAAGAGACTTAGGGACACAGGTGGACAGTGGTCTCACCATCGAAAACCTCATCGCCACAACAGTCAGGAAATCCTTCTATGTGGCACACCTCCTCACTAAGGGCTTTTCATCCTGAAAAGAGGAGGTCATTGTCCTACTGTACTCATCCCTCATTAGACCCGTTATAGAATACAATGCCCCATTTGGTATGTACCTCTCAAGACATCTGCAACAACTGGAAAGGCCGCAGAAATACCTCACTAAAAGAATCACAGGCCTAAAGCAGATGCCCTACGGTTCAGCTTAAAAAACTCCAGCTATACTCTGTCGCATATCGTCTACTCAGAGGCGATCTCTGCTTAACATACAAGGCCATGTCAAGCCCAGAGCTGTTGGATATGCTACATTTAAAGAAATCCAATCCCTCAGAGCCACACCTCAGGGATCTAAACCTTCTCATCACAATAACAAAACATGCTGGAGGGATAGGTTCCTGACCCAAAAACTCCCGAGACTCTGGAATAGACTGCCCATACATGTCAAGCAGAGTGCCTCTTTGGCCCTTTTCAAAAGGAACCTTGACAATTGGATGGGAGAAAGGAAATTCACCCCGGGGATCACATCAGTTGCCCTGCTAGACAGGGGTCCAGGGAAGTAAATAGTGTGGAAAGTGAACAAATGTAAACTTCTGTGATGGCTTGGTGGTTAACTACTGTGACTGTGGTGTATAGGGTCCTGGGTTCGAGACCTGCATGGCTGTTTATTTGTAATTCAGATGGGTTAGTGGTAGATTGCTGTGGCTATGTTGTGCAGGGTCATGGGTTCAGGACTTGCAATGGCTGATTATTACAGGGTTCCAGGGAAGTAAATATTGTGGGAAGAAATATCCAGGGAATTGTTATGGCTAGGCTTGTATAGGCCCTAGGGCTGATAGCCTAGTACCAACCTATGAACCTATGAAAAGAAGACAAAAGTAGCTTTGATCAATGAAATTGCTACACCCAGTGATTAAAGTGCCTTACGTATTGAGAGACACAAAGTCATAAAACACCAAGATTTGCAGGAAGAAACAAGGGCAGTATGGAAGAAGGATACCAAGACAGTTCCAACAGTAGTAGGAGCAATGGTACTCATTAAAAAGAATTTACATTCATATTTAGATATGTTATCCATACATGTAACTCCATATGAATTTCAGAGTCAATTCTAGGCACATGGCGACTGCTGCGAAGAACACTTTTGATTAGCATCAAAGATTGAAACAATATTAACTTCATGAACTTAAATCATACTTCGACTTAGGAATGGAGACCATTCTCGTCAGGGTACTAGACATGCAAGAGTTGGGAAATTAAACCAGAAGAATCACTTGTCTTGTCTTCTGAGAGCTTTAAGATGAAGATCACCCCTCAAAACAGCAACTGCAGAAAAACTGGATAAATAAGACAACCAAAGCAAGCAAGTTGATTAAACCAAGCACTGCAAAAGATGAACTAAACTCCAATAACCATACCAAATATTGCAGTAGTGAATAAACCTGGAATCAGAGGTATATCAACAAAATCTAAAAATACTGACTCAAAAGGATTCCAGATGGTCCCAACTTAAGCTTTCACACATAGGATATGCTTTTCAAGTGAGCTAAAGCAATAAAAAGCAGAAAGTGCTTAAATACTTGATACAAGTCACATGACATTCTTGAAAGCTAACAAGTTAATCAAAGCTCATTTCTTAAGGCTACAGCATCTCAAAACTGGTTTCAGGCTGACTCACTACTTAGACCAGGGCAGCTTTCAGCCCTTGATATAGTGATCCCATGTGACGCTGCTGCAAGCTATCTGGAATTTTATAAATAATTCTATGTCATTTGTGAATATTGATATGATTTATACAGAACTGCACTATGTCATTTGTGAATATTGATATGATTTACACAGAACTGTATGTTATGTACTGAGCTTCAAGAATGAAACCACAGCATACCTTGCTGAAACATTGAAGATAAACTTACAAAACTTCAAGAAAATAAGTTGAAATTAAGTGCTTTATGATGTGCTATCAAAGTTAGTTAATGCAGCAAGGAGGCAGGATGCCTAGAGCTAGAGGTTTTTCTATTGTCTTGGAGAGAAATAATTACCAGGTCTAACATGTAAAAGTGTTTAATTGTTTTACGACTTCCAGTTCTCAGCAAACAACTGACAGATGTGTATTTTTAACACAGAGATGTTAGTTTCTGTTAGCCTGGGAACTAAAGGCAGGTGACAAAGAGTGATGTCATTCAAGCTGAGCCACCAGTAATATGTGATATTAACTTAAGAACTCTCTCAGAGATAAAAACTAGGCATTTTGTATCTGGTCCTGGACCTAGAAACAGCCATTCAACACTTCTGCCTGCATGCTGTCTGTAAGAAAAACTTAGGGTACAGTTTCTCTCTTAGATATAGATAGGATATAGTAAAGATTAGTTTAGATGTTTTCTGTATTTATTTGAGACTGTCCTGCAATGTTGTTTTAAAATATTCCTTGTAATTTTGAACTCTGAAGTAACTGTGCTGATTGAGTATAAGCTCTTAGCATACTTGCATATGTATTTGGTGACACTGTACAGGCCACTCTTAAATAGCCTTTCAAGTCTTGGTCACACTTACCATATGGATAATAGTAACATTACACAGTAGGATTGGTCACCTTTGTGAAGGGCCTTAAAGTAGCTGATAAGGGGTTCCAGTGGCAGTGATAACTACCATATGGTCTGGAAAAAAGGGGCCATACCTAGTAAACCTGTGCCAGCCTTTCCCAGGTGTGTGTTTGTGTATAAATCAAATCTCAAAGTGTGTGTGTGTGTGTGTGTGTGTGTGTGTGTGTCAGCTACTTGGACAGCGATACGAAGCATTGGCTGGATAGAGAGAGAGTTGTGAGGATATGGCTTGGAACCCTGGCTAAGGACTCAACTCTACAGCTGTGCCAGTGGGAAGTCTTATTGGGGATCTGGAGAATGAGGGAGAAACCAGCCCCAGAATGGCTGTGATCTCTGTGTGCTCTTAAGGGAAGCTGTACTTTACTGTGTGTACTTGTCATCCTCCCATTGTGTACATCTGTCACTGTTGCCAGTGGTAAGAATTGAGGCTCTTTGATTACTGGGCAGTGCAGGGATGTCACATATTAATTGTCAGGCAGTAGTGGGATACCCACATCACATATTAATTGGGTGATAGTGGTGAGACAGCCACATCACATACTAATTGGCTTGAAGTGGTGTGGGTATTGAATTCTTGTAGCTTGTGTACAGTGATCAACAAAGGTGTTTGTACTCTCAATCTGCTATGCAGTGAACATTCAGAGTTCATATCACAATTTATTTATTTATTTTTATCTTAGTCAGGGAGAGCAGGCAAGCATGTCAGCAGAGGAGTATGGCAAGCTGACAAGGAGCCAGTTGGGTGAGATGTGTCAGGCTAAAGGACTGGTGCATGCCAAACTGACTAAAGCAGACATGATTGCAGCTTTAGTCACAGCTGCACCACAGAATAGCAACCAGGAGGGCAATAAGAATGGCGGTGGATATGTACAACTCTCAGAAAATAGACAGTTCAACCTTTCCACAGAGGACTTAAAAATCCATCTGGAGTTAAAGAGACTTGAGTTGGAGGCCAAGGCTTTGCAAATAGAAGCAGCAGAAAGACTTAGACATCGGGAGGCTGAGGAAAATAAGAAACTGCTATATATGCAGGCTGAGGAATATGAGAGGCAGAGGCAACATGAAAAGGAGATGCTGACTCTTCGTCAGAGTCATGGAGGTAATGGGGAAGGGAGTAACCGAACCCCAGAAGCAACAAAGGTCAGTAAATTTCTTTCAAAATTTACAAAGGGGGATAATTTTGACAGTTTCATTCACGTGTTTGAAAGGGTATATAAAGAGTATAATGCTGACCAAGGGCTCTGAGTACAGTTCCTGTCCCCCTTACTCCATGGTAAAGCTGTAACTGCAATTTCCAAACCATGTGATACTGACTGTTTAAATTATAATAGTCAATATGTGTTTGTTAGAATGCTTTAAGTTAACACCTGAAGCTTATAGGAAAAAGTTTTGTGAGTATAGCAGCAAGGCAGATGAAAGTGTGTGTGAATATATTGCTGAACTAAGCACTTATTTTCATAGGTGGGTGAGTGGAAGTCAGGTCACCACTTCTGAAGGGTAGCAGACCTTTTGGTGAGGGAACAGACCCTTAGCTCTTTGCCTGAGGACATGAGAATCTGGTTAGCTGATAGACAATGCAATACTGCAGATGAGTTGGAGAAGAAGGGAGACCTCTACCTAGCAAGCAGGGCATCACTGCACAGGAAAGGGACACCCAGTGCTGCTCATGGTTCTAAGGGAATCCATGGTGGGCAGCCCGGACTGCCCCAACAGAGTCCACCAGTAGCAGGGGAAGCCACTAGTCCAGGTACACATACACATCCAAGACCAAGGGTTAAATGTTTTAAATGCAACCAGTGGGGCTATGTAGCACATAGATGTCCATGGAGGCAAGGTTGGGAACAAAAGGTGGGAGAGCCAATAAGTGGAAATGACAAAATGCCAACAGTAGGTTGTCACAAGACAACAAGGGTATCAAACTACCCACAAGAGGTTATATCCTATCATAGTGAATGGGAAAGGGGCCATGGCTAACAGACACACAGCCTCTGACCTAACCATTGTGAAGCCTGCTATGGTTACAGAGGAGCTCTACTTGCTTAGGCAGTCTACTCCAGTCAGAGCTTTAGGAGGGACCTCATTCCAAATACCTTTCGCTAGGGTTCACCTAGTCTGGGAAGGTGGAAAAGGAAGCCAGCAAGTAGGAGTGTTTGAGGATATCCCTGCAGATGTCCTGATAGGGAATGACTTTGACAATGCAGTATCATGTGAGCATGCAGTTGCACGCCGACAGGCTTGGAGAGAAGCATGTGGATCTGGTAGCCTGTGGGAGATCCAGACAGACCACACCCTTGCAGACAGGACTGGGTGGTTACTTGAGAGAGGGAGCTACTCTGTAGCAGTGAGACTGAAGGTGAGCCAAACCTGCTTGTGGATACTGATGTTCCCTTGGACAGAGTGACTGCAAGGGCAGAGGTGAGCAGTAGTACGCAGGCTGACAGTCAGTCACCACTGTCAGGGGATACCAGACTTCCCGTGGAAGGGGAGCTATGAAGGGTTACTAAGAGAGAGCTGAGACAGGCTCAGCTCTCAGACTCTACATTACAAGGCCTGAGGGAGGTAGCTACTGAGGCACCTGATTCTCAAGGGAAGGGGGTATCTATATACTGGGACAAAGGGCTACTGTACAGAGAGTGGACCCCTGAGGGAAGTCTAGAGGGTGAGAAAATACAGCAGTTGCAAGTGACCAGAGCCTGCCGTCTGGTACTTCTAGCCATAGCCCATGGTATTCCCTTTGCAGGACACATGGGCATAAAATGTACAAAGAGTTGTACTATGCAAAAGTTCTATTGGCCTGGGATTTCCAGAGATGTAACAGGGTACTGCAGGACCTGTGAGCAGTGCCGAAAGGCAGGCAAAGCAGGAGATAATGTGAAAGTTCCATTGATGCCTTTGCCTGTGATTGTGGAGCAATTTCAAAGGGTAGCTATGGATACTGTGGGGCCTCTGAGTACCCCAGGTTCCACAGGGAAACGGTATATCCTAGTGGTAGTAGATTCTGTTACCTGATATCCTGAGGCAGTGGCACTGTCCTCCATTGAGGCAGAAAAGGTGGCAAATGCTTTGTTAGAAATTTACAGCAGGGTAGCTTTTCCAAAAGACATACTGACTGACAGAGGTGCCAATTTCATGTCAGACCTACTGGCTTGTCTGTGGACGTACTGTGGGTTGAAGTACCTAAAGATCATCCCCTACCACCCCCAGACTAATGGTCTTGTTGAGAGGTTAAAATCTACACTTAAGACAATGCTACAGGCATTTGCAGACCAGTTTAAGAGGGATTGGGACAAATATCTGCCCCATCTGTTATTTGCTTACAGAGAGGTGCCCCAGGAATCCACAAGTTTTTCACCCCTTGAGTTGCTGTATGGGTAGAGGGTGAGGGGACCTCTAGATTTGATTCAAGATGAGTGGGAGGGTGAGTGTGAATCCCACAAGGAGTCTGTTGTGGCATATGTCCTAAACCCCACAACAAGGCTCCGGGAACTCAAGGGCTTGACCCAGGAGAACCTGGCAGAAGCCCAACATCAGAAAAAGGTCTGCTATGACAGGAATGCTCAAGCTAGAATGTATGGTCTAGGGCAGAAGGTAATGGTTCTTATTTCTGTCAGACACAACAAGCTGCAGACAGCTTGGGAGGGACTTAACATCACTGATCTTCTTTACTACCTTGTAAACGACATGGTAGAACTGCTAGGCAGGTGCACAGATTGTACCATGTTACCATGGTTGTATGGTTGTATGTTTTATAATTGCTTATGCAAATTTACTCTTCATGAATGTTTTACTAATGTATAACTCCCCCATTCTTATACTGTAAATAAAAGTAAATGTCCTTCCTAGTATAAATTTTCTCCTATTATATTTTAGATTGAACCTTATTTCTGTATGTATTTTTTACTAACTATTTGCTTTCTTTATGTAATGACTTGTCTGTATTAACCTTAATGTGGAGCTTTTCTCCCCGGGCCTCTGATGAAAATGGAAATATATCCAGTTGGACTAGCCCGATAAACAAATGTAAAATAAATAAAAAAAAAAAAAAAATGATGAAACCTTACCATGATAGGGAGGCCCTTGTGCTGAGTATTTACAGTGGATTGCAGAAGGAGTCAGAGGGGGATCTGGTGACTGATCTCCTCAGTGAGGCTCGGACTGACACCTCAGTGGAAGGGGTAGCAATGTCCAAGCAGCTATCCCATACCCAGGTTTGAGAAATCCAAACAGTGTTACAGGAGTTTTGGGACATGCTCACTGGGAAACCAGGGTGCAACCACCTGGTGCAGCACCATGTGGATACAGGAACTCAAAGGCCTATTAAGATGACCCCCTTAAAGGGTGCCTGAGAGAATAAAACAGACTCTGAGGGAGAAGATACAGGAAATGATGGAATTAGGGGTAATTCAGGAGTCCAGCAGTCCCTGGGCCTCCCCAGTGGTGCTGGTACCACAGAAGAATGGCAGCACCAGGTTCTGTATGGACTACAGGAAATTAAATAGTCACACAGAGTCAGATGCTTACCCCATGCCTAGGACAGATGAAGCCCTAGAGTAGCTGGGTGGGGCTAGGTATCCAAACACTATTGATCTTACCAAGGGTTACTGGCAGGTGCCCTTGACTCGCAGTGCTAGAGAGAGGTCAGCCTTTTTTACTCCTTTTGGCTTGTATGAGTTAACGAAGATACCTTTTGGCATGAAAAATGCCCCAGTGACTTTCCAGAGGCTGGTAGATCATATCCTAGCAGGAGCAGGAGATTTTGCCCTTGCTTATCTAGATGATATTGCCATCTACAGCCATTCCTGGCAAGAGCACCTTCACCATGTCAGGGAGATGCTGGGCAGACTGCAGAGGGCAGGGTTGACTGTTAAGCCCAGCAAATGTCAGCTGGATATGGCAGAGGTCTCCTACCTGGGACATAGAGTGGAGAGTGGTAAGATCAGGCCAGAACCTGCCAAAGTGGAAGCCATTCAGGCATGGCCTGCCCCTGTTACCAAAAAACAGGTGAAGGCATTCTTAGGGACAGCAGAGTACTACAGAAAGTCTGTCCCCAGTTACAGTACCAGAGCTGCTCTCCTCACAGATTTGACAAGAAAAAACGGGCCAGATAAGGTAGTGTGGGACCACAGCATGTGAGCAGGCATTCCAAAGCAGCTTTGGGAGGACACACTGTGTTAAGACAGTACAGATTACTGCAAACAATTTGTTGTCCAAGTGGATGTTTCAAACCATAGGATGGGGGCTGTACTTAGCCAGGTTTCCTCAGAGGGAGAACACCACCCAGTGGTATATATCAGTAGGCTCCAACCCAGGGATGAATGCTATGCAGCTGTAGAAAAGGAATGCCTAGCCATAGTGTGGGCACTGCAGAAGCATCAGCCTCATCTGTATGGAAGTAAATTCACTGTAGATACAGACCACAATGCCTTAACATGGCTATATCGAGCCAGCCAGCAAAATACCAAGTTACTAAGGTGGAGCCTAGGGTTGCAAGCATATGATACAACAATGCAGCACCTCAGTGGGGTTAACAATGCCACTGCAGATGGGATCTCAAGACAGGGAATGGGATAAGGTATTCCCAGATAGGCGCACCCTCTCAAGCAACATTTCTCAAGGGTAACTTGAAAAATTTGCTTTTTTTTCGGGGTGGGGGGATTGCAACACTGCCAGCCCAGCTATCTGGAATTTTGCAAATAATTCTATGTCATTTGTGAATACTGATATAATTTATACAGAACTGGACTATATCATTTGTGAATATTGATATGATTTATACAGAACTGTACGTTGTGTACTGAGCTCCAAGAGTGTAACTACAGCATACCCTGCTATAACATAGAAGATTAACTTACAAAACTTCAAGAAAATAAGTTGAAAATAAGCGCTTTACAATGTGCTATAAAAGTTAGTTAATGCAGCAAGGAGACAGGGTGTCTCTAACTAGAGGTTTTTCTATTGTCTTGGAGAGAAATAATTACTAGGTCTAAAATGTAAAAGTGTTTAATTGTTTTATGACTTCCAGTTATCTGCAAACATCTGAGAGATATGTATTTTTAACACAGAGATGTCAGTTTCTGTTAGCCTGGGAAGTGAAAGCAGGTGACAAAGAGTGATGGCATCCAAGCTGACCTACCAGTAATATGTGATATTAAATTAAGAACTCTCTCAGAGAGAGATACTAGGTATTTTGTATCTTGTCTTGGACCTATTCAGCACTTCTGCCTGTGTGTTGTCTGTAAGATTTGGGGCATAGTATTGCTCTTAGATATAGATAGGAATATTGCAAAGATTACTTTAGATGTTTTCTGTATTTATTTGAGACTGTGCTACAATGTTGTTTTAAAATATTTCTTTTGATTCTGAACTCTGAAGTAAATATGCTGACCGAGTATCGTCTTGTTCTTTTATAATTTATTATTAAATGTATTTAAAACTATCTTTGTGGCTGATATTTGTGAGACATATTTAAGTTCTTAGAGTACTTGCATATGTATTTGGTGACACTGTACAGGTCACTCCTAAATAGCATTGTAAGTCTTGGTCACACTTACCTTTTGGATAATACTAACATTACACAGTAGGATTGGTCACCCTTTGGGAAGGGCCTTAAAGTAGTTAATAAGGGGTTCTTGTGACAGTGATAATTACCTTATGGTCTGAACAAAAGGGGCATAGCTAGTAAACCTGTGCCAGCCTTTCCCAGATGTGTGGTTGTGTATAAATCAAATATTAAAGTGTGTGCGTGTGTGTTTTAGCTACTTGTGTAGGGACACGAAGCACTGGTTGGATACAGAATGTGTTGGGAGGACTTGGCTTGGAGCCCTGGCTAAGGACTCAACTCTATAGCTGTGCCACTGAGAAGTTTTACTGGGGATCTGGAGAAAGACGGAGAAAGCAGCCTCAGACTGACTGTGACCTCTGTGTGCTCTTAAGGGAAAAAAGAAGTTATGTACTCACCATAACTTTCCATCTGAGTAGGTAAACTTCATTTGTCAGCAACCTATGGGTTATGGGATCCATATCGGATCCGAGCCGGCAGCTTCCAACAGCTAAGATCCGAGCTCCAAGCTCCTCCCCCTTACCCATAATCCCCTGCTATCCCTTCCTGACCTCAGATCGAGTTTGCTTATCCATAAACCATACGATACCAAGAACCACCTCCATACTCTAACCTAGAGAGACAATCTGCCATGAAAGCAGGAGTCCTTTGAACATCCATATAGGTTAGGGGGGACGGAGGGAGGGACGGTTGCTGACAAATGAAGTTTACCTACTCAGATGGAACGTTATGGTGAGTACATAACTTCGTAATCTGAAGTAGTTAACTTCATTTGTCCATCAACCTATGGGACAGAGTCCCCCAGCTACCTGATTCTTGGGAGGTCCTCATGGAAGGATGTTCCGGAGCACTGCAGAGCCAAAGGATGCTCTCCCTCTGGAAACAATATCCAATTTGTAATGGTTTATAAATGTATGAGATGAAGCCCAAGTGGCTGCTGAGCAAATGTCATCCAACGACACCCGAGGTCGAAAAGCAGCAGAGGTAGAAATCGACCGAGTAGAATGGGCATGGACTCCTTGAGGTGCAGGCCGGCCAGAACTCTCATATGCCAAAAGAATACATTGGGAAATCCATCTGGACAATGTGACTTTTGATACAGGTTTTCCCAAAGAGGATTTAGCAAAGGATACAAAAAGCTGGTCTGATTTCCTGTAATCAGCTGTCCTGTGCAAATAGAATCTTAGTTGCCTATGTACGTCTAGAGAGTGCAACTTGTATTCACCTTTGTTCTGATAATTTGGAAAGAAGACTGGTAAATTAATAGATTGGTTGATATTAGACTCCGAAGCAATTTTGGGCAGAAAAGAGGGGTTGGTCCTGAGTGAGACTCTATCTTTGTGAAAAATCAAATACGGTGGCTTGGCGCAAAGGGCTTGAAGCTCAGAGAACCTTCTGGCCGAAGTTATGGCAACAAGAAAAACTGTCTTCCAAGATAAGTATTTCAGATCCACCGAAGTTGCAGGCTCAAAGGGAGGAGCTGTTAGAGATTGAAGTACAAGAGTTAAATCCCAAGGAGGGACTACATCTTTAACCGGAGGTCGTAGTAGGAAAGTGCCTTTTAGGAAGGTCTTACATAATTTGGGCGAGGTCAAAAGGCCGAGATCACTGCCAACATGATAATGAGAGATTGCAGCCAACTGGACTTTGACCGTAGAAGAGCTAGCGCCTTGGTCGAATAATCCTGACAGAAAATCTAGTACTGCTGGCAACGGAGCTGTAAAGGGATCTAAGTTCTGATGCTCCGCCCAAACAGAAAAACGCTTCCATTTGCTATTATAAATTCTTCTAGTAGATGGCTTGTGAGCAGCTACTAGAATAGCCTTGACAGGGGATGAGATACCGGGAGTCCTAGCTATTACTGGAACTGGATCAACCAAACTGTGAGCTTGAGGTTGTCCAGATTCGGGGTTGACAGGCCTGATGGGTGAGAGATCAGATCCGGGATGGGATCTAGAATCCATGGGGGATTCACTAGATGAGACCATGGATATGGGAACCAAGCTTGACGAGGCCAGAATGGGGCAATGAGGATTATTCTGCTCCCCAACCGTCTGGCTTTCTGTAAAAACTTTAGCATCAGGGGAGTAGACCGGGTGGCCAAACATGCACCAGAGCGTCTCTGGGGGATTCCCTGGGTGGGGGAATTAGAGCAAAGTAGTCGCTGCACTTTGCGTTCGAAGGAGAGGTGAAAAGATCGCAACGAGGTTGACCCCATTTGGAGAAGATTTGCTTCGCTACTCTGGGGTTCAGAGACCACTCGTACGGTGAGAGGATGGTTCGACTCAGTCTGTCTGCCAAGATGTTGGACCGTCCCGGAATGTGCGTCGATATGATAAAGCAGTTGGTGGACATCTCCCATTCCCACACTCTCATGGCCTCCCCACAAAGTGGATAGGCCCTGGTTCCCCCTTGTTTGTTCATATACCAGATGATCGACATGTCTGTCTGGATCGCAACTGTCCCCAAGGGAAGAAGGCTCCGAAGTGCTTGCAACGCCAAAAGCACCGCTCTCATCTCTAGGACATTGATATGCAATGAGGTCTCCGAATGGTTCCACATGCTTTGGACGGTCCTGCCCAAGCAGTGCCCCCCCCACCCCCACCCCACCCGAGGCGAGAGGCGTCCTTGGTCACCGTGGCTAGAGGAGGGGACACAGAGAAGGGGCGCCCCTTCTGGAGGTCCAGGAACTGGAGCCACCATAAGAGGGCTTTCCTGCACACCCTGCTGAGAGAAACGGGAAAGCTCGGGGATGTCGCAGGAAGGACCACTGGACTTGCAAAGTCCATTGAAGAATTCTCATGTTTAAGTGTGCCATGGGTAGTAGGTTGATGGTTGCCGCCATCGAGCCTAGAGCCCTCAGGACCAATTCCGCAGGGGGAGCTGGGGATTGTAGAAGGGCCAGTACATGGAGTTTCAGAGTTCGTAGCCAGTCCGGAGTCAAGAAGGCTAGAAGCTGGTTTGTGTTCAATCTGGCTCCGATGAAATCTAGGATTTGAGTTGGAAGAAGGGAAGATTTCCCGATGTTGATCGTGATCCCCAGCCGGGGAGCTAGATGGAGAAAGTAATCCCTGGCAGTGCATAGTAGATTCCTGGTGGGGGCGGTCAGGAGCCAGTCGTCCAGGTAAGGAAAGACCTGAATTCCCTGGAGTCTCAGGTGGGCCGCTACAATAGTTAACACTTTGGTAAACACCCTGGGGGCTGTGGTGAGACCAAAGGGAAGGACCCTGAATTGGTAATGGCTGGCTGCCAGCCGGAAGCGGAGAAACCTCCTGGATCGTCTGTCCATCAAAATGTGGTAGTACGTATCCTTGAGGTCTATGGAGCACATCCAGTCATTCTCCTGCAGAAGGGGAAGAACGGATTGAAGGGTGACCATCCGGAACTTTTCTTTGGCTACTGACAGGTTTAGGAAGCATTACTAAAGGTTTTAGGAAATGGGGCATTTGTGAACGACTCCTTAAAGGGTTGAGGATTAGTCTTAGGTCCCCGGTCTTTTTTGGCATCAAGAAGAACCTGGAGTAAAAGCCTGTTCCAGACTGGTCTGGGGGGACGTGCTGGATTGCTCTTTTTTCTAGCAGCCGGAGTATTTTCTCGGCTTCCGCCTCCCTTTGATTGGGTGGGACATCGGGGAGGCTTTGGGAACTGAGAGGGGGATTGAGAAAGGGGATCTTGTAGCCTCTGGATATGATCTGAAGCACCCAGCGATCTGTTGTAATGGACTCACAAGCTGCCAGGTGCCTCGAGAAACACCCCCTGACTGCCTCCAGAGTGGAGCAGTCGGGTAACCCTTCAGGGTTGCTGCGTGGGCCGATCAGAGAAAGGTTCTCTGGACCCAAAATTGTTCGGGCCCCCTCTGCCTCTAGGGCAGCGTCCACCCTGTCCCTCCTCTGCCTCTGAAGGACGAGGGATCCGGAGCGAAACGGGACTGTTAAGACTTCCAGAACCACATCTTCTTCTATCCCTTTTGGTTCCTGGAGAAGGACCTCTGGGGAGCAGAGAAGCGGACTCCAATGGCAGACAACATCTTCCGGTCTTTCTCGCTCTGGATCAGTGTGTCGCATATGGTCTTGGCAAAAAGGGCAGAACCATCCAACGGGGCATTTGCGAATGATGCCTTAAAGGGTTCCACGAAATCACAATGACGGACCCACGCCTGTTGCCGTAGGACGATGCCCGCTCTGCTAGCTTTAGCGGCTCCTTCCGTGGCATGGGATAGTAACCGCATAGATGTATTGGAGATAGATTTGAGAGTGGCCATTCGGGTAGAGTACACTTTCTTGTCCTCCGCCAACATGGACTCTGGGGGCGACCCAGCATATTCTTTGATAAAATCCCGCTGGAGCCGTATCACGTGTGCCATATAATTCAGCGACCTCACAGAAAAGGTGGCTGAAGCGAACACCTGCTTCCCCAGACGGTCCATCATCCGAGACTCCGTGTCTGGAGGATGGGCCGAGGAACCCTCCTGGGCCAGTTCCCTTTTGGTGGCGGCCGCCACCAACATGGTATCTACCGGGGCTCCCTTGCTCCAACATGACTTGTCCGAAGGGGGGGCTGAGAATTTTGTCTGGCCTCTTTGGAATGGGCTCCACAGTGTCCGGTTCCTTCCATGCCCTGGTAGTAATCAGGTCTACCAGGGGATCGGCGGGAGGGGACACCCAAGAGGTAGACGGGCCTGCTTCAAATGTCTCCAGAAACACAGACTCAGAGGAAGATTTTGGGGCAGACCACCCCCCTCTGATCTGAAGCATCTTCATTATGTCTCAGAAGGAGACGTCTTCGGGGGGGTGACCTTGGGGAACCTTCCCCTTCCTCCAAGTCTGTGTCCTCTGTCAAGGACTCAGGGGAGTCCAAGTGCCTCCTCTTGCACTTGCGTTTGTGAGGGACCTCCTCGAGGGGGCTGTCCGAAAAGGCCTCACCAACCACATCCTGTTCCAGCAAGGGAACTATCTGGGACGTCTGTGCAGGCTGTCCCTGGGGCCGGGTGATGGAAGGCGGACCCGTCTGAGAGGGAGTGCAGGGTGGAGCCGTAACTGAAGCCGGGGGCCTGGAATCCCTCGACAAAACCTTCTCCACGACATCGAATGCCGAAGGAGAGTTGCTATCCCTAGGATCCGAGAGCAGACCCTCCCTCGAATCCCATGTGCGGATTGGAGCCAGCGCCGACGCGGTCAGATCCGAAAGGCCAGTATGCTCCCACCGACATGGAGCCAAAGCCATACTGACACCTCCGGATCCGAAACTCAGCTCTCGGCTTAGAGAGCTCTGATCCGAAGAAAAGGGACCCGACAGACTCGAAGGTGCCATCGGCGCCGAAGTACCCAATACTATCGGCGCCGACAGTCCCCCGGATCCGAAGCTACCCGGCTCCGAACCCCAGCAGTGGGTCGGAGAAGGAGCAATCAGGGTGAAAAAGGGGGTCGAGCTCCCCCCCCGGAGGGGAGGGGAGGCAGGAGCACTCCCATCTGCAGCTGGGCCTGGAGGAACCTACGCATCATCCGGTCCAAGTCTGCATCGGATAAACTCCGGGTAGACCTTGATGAGGCCACCGAGGTGGGCCAGGAGTGCCGCCTCGATGACCTCGAAGGCGACCGGGTCTCCTTCTCCTCCGGCCCCGGCGAAAAGCGGGGTGAACTAAGCCGGGAAGGAGAAGACTCGGAGGCCCTGGGAGGAGAAACCCGTTTGGCTGCCGGGGCCGATGCAGAAGGTTTGGCCCGCCGCTTGTGGTGCTTTTTCCGGCGTTTCTCCTTTCTAGCTTCCCTCTCCTCCTGGCCCAAGGTGGGAGGCTGAGTCCCGGCCAGGGGAAGGAGAATAGCAGGTGGCACTGCCGCAGCCGCGGCAGGTGCCACGGAGGGACCGGAGGACGAAGCCGGATCCGGGGGCAGAAATCCCGCCAGAATCAGCTTCGACCTCCGGTCCTTGAGGGCCCTGGGGTTGAACACTGCGCAAATAGTGCAGCCGGTGGAAAGATGTTCAACCCCAAGGCATAAAACGCACCGAGTGTGGCCATCCGCTGGGGACAGCTTATGGCCACACTCGGTACATTTTGAAAAGAATGTTTTGGGTGCCTCGGCCATACCTACAAAAAAACAACACACCCGCTAGGCCCCAAAACCACACACCCTAACGCGCACACGAGGGAGAGGGAATAACACTAAAAAGATAACTAAATACCAGGTAAAGAAAGCGTTACTGCTACTAGGGAACTATGCTAAATCACACACACACAAAAATCTGTTTAAAACTAAGAAAAAGAAGATTTTATTTCTCACAAATTCGACAACCACCATGCCTGGAAGCTCGATCAAGCTGCTGAGAGAACCACAGCAAACTAGATCTGAGGTCAGGAAGGGATAGCAGGGGATTATGGGTAAGGGGGAGGAGCTCAGATCTTAGCTGTTGGAAGCTGCCGGCTCGGATCCGATATGGATCCGATAACCCATAGGTTGATGGACAAATGAAGTTAACTACTTCAGATTTGTACTTTACTGTGTGTGTACTTATCATCCTCCCACTGTGTACATCCCTCACTTTTGCCAGTGGTGAGGATTGAGGCTCCTTAATTACTGGGCCAGTGCAGGGGTGTCACATCATTTTTAGCTTTGTTCAGCAAATCACCACTCCTAAAATCCTGAGGTATAATATTCAATATACTAAACAAAAATTCATGTTCATTTTCACTGATTCCTCTCCAGATCTCATTATGTCACAAGAAACAACTAAAACGTCTCTACATACAGTTGTACATCTTGCATCATGAGCCTGCTAACCTAAGTTGTTCCTTCAAGAACTGGCAGCCAGTGCATTCTCTATGATTGCCCATCACAAACAAGTTAACATGCCCTGAATTCCATCCTTGTGGGAAATGCCATCTCCTTCCCAGACTCTGACAAGGCCCAGAAAAGCCTTTCTCTTGTCTGACACCAAATTTAGCCTTTTTTCCCTGCCTAAAGCTGACCATCAAGTGCTGCTATTTCCTCTTTTTGTTCATTGGGCCAACCAACCTCACCTTAGCCTCTTTCCTGTGCTTCACCCCCCACTCCACAGACAACACTCTGTTCTGTAGCCATAAGTCTGGAGGGAGAAAATCCCATATACTTCACACTTGGAAATTCTACCACCAGCTACCAGCACATCTTTTATTACAATTTATTCTAGCTAGGGGCAGATAAACAACTGGACAGAATATCAAGACAAGGAAAAGGAAGATGGATGCAGGGCACCCCCCCCCCCCCAATTCCAATGGAAAATGTTTGTTCAGTGAGGCTTTTACTAACAAACTCCATTTCAAATGACTTAGCAGTCTCTGGCCCAGTGAAGCTCAGAACCCTGGAACTCCTCCCTCTCATACCTAATGATATGTCCCAAAGACAAGACAGCATACACTACATGAAAGTTATGTGCTGTCCCGCTTTTGGAAAATAAATGAAAGCATGTGGGGATGCCACCTTATTTAAAAAAAAAGCATGAGAACAGTTATATCAGCTGAGGCAATGCAGGGTAAAGAGTGCTGCAAAATGTGGTACTGAATGTTGACTGACATTTACTGACATGAATAATCAGAACTTATAGAACTGCTTAAAGAGACATCTCCAAGAAAAGTGTACCTTTCACAATTAATGCATTAGGTGCATGGAAACTATGCAGTCTGTATTAATATTGAATGTTCTGAGGAATAAAGGAAAGCAAGAGAAAGATTCAAAGCAACTCTTGTGGTAAAAGGAGAGGAAACAAATTAAACTTTTTTTTTTTTTTTTTTTTTTTAATATTTACTTCTGGTTTCTCTCCTCCCTACTGACTTCAGGTCTGCTGATCTCCTACCAAAAGGCCATGACTACCCTCACTTGTTTCTTAAATATACATTTTTAAGAGGGAAAAAGTAAGAGTTGGGTGGCACATTCTACTGGCTGTCATACTGTGGATGGGAGTGGAGACAATATACAATATCCTAACATTCTCTGTAAGCACATCACTGCCAGAGGTGGATCATGGACAAATTGTGCCGCAGGGTAATGTATCACCCATGTAGCCATTCCAATGTTCTATTGTTTGGCTATTTCTCACCAGATATCATAAACACTGTAACACTATTCAAACCTGTCAGTGTACATAGTATGTTCTTCATTACCTCTACAATGATTACAGATATTTGGATTTAATTTAAAACTTTTACTTTAAAATTTGTAGTACAAACACTGATAGCCAAGTGTTAAACAAAACAATATAGCCTCACAATGAAAACAGAGTTAGCATGAGAAACAGGAAACTTCTCTGCCCTTCAAACTCACATTCCCTGAAACTGCACTGAAACTCACACTGAAAGAAAATATATCTGGCCATTGGCAGATTAAGTGCACCTTTGGGATGTTTTCAAACCATGTGCCCCCTGCTCACATTTTTAGGACCATGCATAAATGCATGTGCTCTTTGAATCACCTTCCACATTGTATCAAATTATATTCCTCGTTTAATAGAGCACCTCTTGTTAGTGTGTGTTTTAATGTGTAGTTTTGAACATTTTTCCATTAAGCAATGAAACTAAATATGAACTACCCATTTCAGAACACTTCATCTTTAATAGGCCATGCAAACTGTCATTTTAATCTACCAGTATCAGTCAATAAACACAATCTCTGCAGAAGTAAAGGTCGTCTGAATAATGCTACATTAAGATAACTGTAACTAAAGAGGTTGCTGCTGGCAAAACCTTTGCATTTCAGTGTTTCATCTCCAAATTCAGTACCTGCTACCCTTGATTAATAAAATGTCCATTACATTAAAAAATGGTGTGCTGGCAATATGCAATAGGGAATGGCTGGCAAACTGGCAACAGATTCATAGTTACTAGGCATCTCATCCAAAGGAGGGCACACTCAGGAGTGCAGCACCACCAGCCCCGACCTTATGCTGCACAGTAATGTCAGCAATAAATCTACCTGGTATGGGAAGAGAAACCACAACCTTCTGCACCAAAAGCAAGTGTGATACCTGTTACACCATTGACACTGAACAACACAACTACAAAACTCTGTGACTGACATTGACATACTATAATCTTCAGTGATTAAAACAAACAAAAATAAAAAATTAAATTAAGTTAAATTAAGGGAGACCTGGCACTTGGTATGGAGGTTTAAGGCACTTGCCTGCCAATAATTTTTAAGGTCTGCCTCTGGGCAAAGTCCCTTAACTAGATAGTGCCTCTAATTGGGGCATTTTAAACACACACACACACACACACACACACACACACACACACACACACACACACACACACACACACACACACACACACACACACACACACACACACACACACACACTCCATTTGCTATAAAGGAATTAGCATCTGTGCACTCACTATGGATCAGTGCTCTGTATATCAGTTATGATTGATCATTTTGTTCTCCCATGAAGTCCTAATACTTTGGCTTTTTTTTACTTGCTGAAGACATTTTTTTTATTTTTATAGCAAAATCCCCCCAAAAGCCAAAATCATCCCTAGGCAGCTGCCTAAGTCACCTAATGCTGGATCTGGCTCTGACAACTTCATAAGTATCAAGAGTGTAGTACACACATACTCAAACATGCATTCTTGTTACTTTGTGAGAAACTTAAACTGTACTGGCCTCAAGTCTGATTGATTTTACTGATGGTAGTAGAACCAATATCAGACCTACTAACCAAACTGTCCTGCCTCTCAACTTCAACTAATGGCTATGGCAAAACAGGAAAAGAATTTGAAAGCTCTTTTAGAACCGTGCACCCTCATATGTGGAGGATCTGTTCCACACCTGTGTTCACTACATACAGAACTGTGGAGGCAGAGAAATCATGGTGTCAGGGGTGCAGCCCATTGCCAAAACACATACAGTAAGACTATAGTTACTTTAATGGAATGGTACTGTCTACCTACAATAGATGGCTTTTTAAGAAAGTCTTGGGAAAGTTGTGAGCAGCCCATTAAACTTCAAAGTGTCACAGCAGATGTTGGCAATCCATTAAAAGTCAAGATATCAAAGTAGACTCTTGGCCACACATTACTGTGCAGAGACTCACAACCTATTCTCTGACTGCAGACATCTGGACTACAATGACTTAATCCCTCATCACTCCATTCACATGCTTAGAACTTAGAATGCCTCCAAAAGGAGTGAATTCTATTCTACCATGTAACTATGCCAGCTAGGAAAGTAGCATTTCCAATAGGTATAAAAATGGGCAGATATTGTTGGCCAATAAGTCCTTACTTTCTATCCAAATCTGTGTGTCATTGGTATTATTTGCTAATTAAGGGTGATATTATTATACTATCATTGCTCAGACTTGCATAATGTCATTGGGGCAGGAAGTAGAGAGAAAAGACCAGCACCAGGGTTAACAACAAACCTATGCACAAAATAAATAAATGATACCAGAATTGATTACATGAGGCTTCAGAATCCTAAACGTGTCATTCTCTTTTGTAGTTTTGAAGTGCGTTGACATGGTTCTAAGGCTAAACAACAACCACGATTATCTACATACTCTACAACATGCTCTTTTAGATTTTGTATGAAGCGTGATAGCGTCTACTGCATTCCCATTAGTCATACCAGAAAACAAAATTGCAAAGTTTGTTTACTCAGATGCCAAGAGGCAAATAAATATAACAACACTTCTAAACATTTGTATGTTTGTGGCCTTAATCTAGTGCAACAAGTACATTAATTACACTTCACATTATCAGCTAAGAAAAGACAATCAGCTGTAATCAGCAAGGAACCAAAAATATCCTTTAGCGCACCAAAACTTTATTATAGGAAACCATACATACTGAAAGCACAACAAGGAAGTCAGTAGGAATACAAGGCATTTTTATATGTATATTTTGTATGTATTTTGTGTTTTTTTTTTGCATATTTGGTTTAATGCTGTTTTTTCAATTACTTAATTATTTTCATTGGTTGGCTTGACTATATAATTGGCTGTGTTTTAACGGTGAAGCTGTTCTGATGGCATCAGTTTAATGAAAGCGTAAAATAAAAGTTTTGGTGCGCTAAAGGGTATTTTTGGTTCCTTTCTGTTTACGGTCGAGTGGTTTTTCTTAGTTTGGTTCACAGTGTTTAGCCACTGTCGGGTTCTGTGATTATTTTGTGACACTTCACATTATACAATTTCCCATGTGAAAGATAGCGAATGGACTCTTACTGTTTACAAATGCTCAAAGTGTTACACAAAAACATTTTTACACAATAAATTTTACCTTCTGCTTCATCCAAATCAATTTTGATTGATTTTTTTCTCCCTGTTTTATCAAAAGATACATCTGCTTCATCCTTATCCGTTTTGTATGACTTTTTTCTCTCTCGCTTATCAACAGGTAGGTCTTTCTTTAATATCCTTCCATCTTTGGCAACTTTTGTATCATCTCTTCTTTTAATAGAAGAAGAGTTTTCACTAATCTTTGTTTCCTGGAGCAAAGCAATATACAGTTTAACATGTAAAAACACAATACAAACAATAAGAATGACATGCTAACACTGAAATGACATAATTAATACAGACTTGAGAAATGAAGCAAAACAAAAATGATTTCATTACCGCTGCTTGATTGGTCCTGGCACATGGGACTTCAACAGACGTTTGCCTTACTGGTAAACCCTTTTGTTTGCCTACAGAAAAGACATCAATATATACCGGATCAGACATATCTGCTTTGTCGAACTTAAAGATAGTCTATTTACATATAATGAAAAGGAATACTGCATAAAGTAGTTAACAAGTTATTAGACTGAAACTGATTATACACTATCTTATTAAATACATTAGTAATATAGTATAATATAAGTAAATGACAAATTGTGTTTCTGTAGGTAAATGCACCCGGCACAAGTTGCTTGGCTGTAATTACTTTGAAAAAATGACAAAACCTGAAGTAATGAAATTAATCATTCAGTATGTGACATCAAATGTAGACAATTAAGTACAGAATACAAGGAATCTACACTATAATATGCAATATTAATATTTATTAACGATAAATTATTGCTGAATGTTAGGCAGAAAGCTAATGTTTATACCAGTTTACAAAATAGCATGCGAAGAGTTAGGATACTTCAGTAGAAAAACTGCAGGAACCTGTCTGCTGAGCAGACCTCTACAGATGACCCTTGCCCCTTCTTCAGGACAGGAAGCTAAAAATACCCAAATAAACTGCAAAATATGACAGAATATAGATGAGAACCACATACAACTAGGATTCCCCCTGCCTACAAAACAAATTCATTGCCCACACAGGGGTGGATGGAAGATGAGAGATTAACTACAGAATGTGACAGGCTCTCTTCCTGTTGAAGATCTCTGGTAACACTTGTAACAGGAGAAGAAAGATGTTTAGACTTGCTTTTAATTCTTTAGAATTTATAAGATCATAGGAAGTTACTAGGCTAATGGCCCAAGGGCCCTTAGACACCTAGCCAAGTTTTACCCTTGTTACCACGATTAGTATCTAATTCCAGTGACCAAGAGGGATACAGGTGGAACCCCTGGGGTGAATTTACAGTTACCCATCAAGTCATCCAGACTGCATTTGAAGAGGGCCAATGAGGTGCTCTGTTTGACATGAAGAGGGACTGTGTTCCAAAGGTGTGGTAATCTCTGGGAGACAAATCTGCCATATGAAAATGGCCTGATCCCAGACATACCTCATCAAAGAACTAGAGATGTCTTCTTTTACAAGAATTTGAAGACCACCGTCTGGTCCTTCAGAAATAAAAAGCCTGCCCCCCCCCCTCAAGGTCTTAACGGCCATCTGAGTGGTCAGATGGTCCTTGTTAGAAGGCTGATACATACTGTCCTCCAACTGGGTCACAATAAAGGGAACAGGCCCTCAGCAAGCTTATTAACAGCCTCAGAGACATCCGACTTTGACCTGGAGAAAGAAGCCAACACAGAGACATCTTCCTTCTGCTTTTTCTCCCCCCTTTTGGATATGGAAATACATCCAAAGTGGGATCTACTGATGACATAGTGGCTCATGCTACAGCTTTCAATTATTTATTCTCTAGGTAAGATAGACTTATCAGGATTTTAGGACAAAGGCCAGATAAACAGAGCTGTCTCTCATATTATGTTCATGTCCTAGGCAGAAAATACACTGGGTATGCCTATTCTTATATGAATCTGCCTTCCCAGATGCATTTGCCTTACTTAACTGACATGAACAAATTTCTAAAGATAGAAATATCAAAAAAGAGGAGGGGTCCCCCAACAATGTACTTAGCTTTTTCTCACAAAGACAACAGGATCCTTTCGTGTAGCTGACAGACTGAGCTATAGATGCAGTCTTGCTTCCTGGCCTGACAGAAAGAAAACTTTGTGATTCTTCGTTTTCAGATGCCTTTTAAGTACCAGCACACAACCCTCATGCTTAGGTTTAAGGTTGGACATACTATACATGAGGAAACAGCTTTTAAGGTTTGGCATACTGGCCAGACGTGCGGTATCATTGACAGAATACATCCCATCTGTCAGCATTACTGCAATAGTCATCTAATGATGAACATCCCAATTACTGTCCACCCTTAAAATAAGTTAATCATAGTGTAAATTATAGTAGCTATGGCTAAAACAGTTATTCTTCAAAAGACAGATGCCAACAGTTAACAATTCAAAAATTCTGTACACATCCACTTATACTGAGAAACCACCAACCACAAGCTGAAGTTGAATAATGAGATTATTTACTTAAAATAATTAAGTGCAGCAGTCAGGCAGCCATTAAGGAGCACTGGAAAGGCTTATCAGAAAATGGATTCATAATGCCCAGGTTTTGCAGACCACCTATGTCATGGGGGGGGGGGGGTCACATCCTTCAATGCAGTTCTCCCAGTACCTAGGGGTGTGCGTGCAATCACTAGAACTGTCAGGGGCAAAACCTTGTGATTTGTGGAAACGCAGCTTCTTCCCTCACTTTTGGTTCCTACAGAAGGACCTCCAAGGGAGGGAAGGGGCTAGAGAACCATATCCCTACATCAGGCAGGGTTTTCCCATCCTGTCTACTTCTGGATAATGTCACATTATCCCTCAGCCCAAAAAGTCCAAGCCATCATGGGAGGAATTGATAACAGACATCTTAAAGTGGTCTGGAAAGTCACACAGGTGCATGCAAGCATGCCTCGTTACAGTAATGCCAGTGCCTATAGCTCCTGAAGTGCCTTCTGCCACACTGGAAATGTGACACATAGACATGCATGAAACGGACTGAAGAGTGGCCAGCTGCAAATCAACAGACGTTCTCTTCACTGCAGACATGGATCCAGAGAGAGAGAGAGTTATGGACAGTTCTTGGTCAAATCTCTCTGGAAGCACATCACGTGTGCCAAATAGTTCAGTGCCCTAAACACAAAGGTCACTCAAGCATAAACCCACTTCATAAATCTGTCCAGAACCCTAGACTCTCTGTTAAGGAATAGACAGTGGAGCTTTCCTCCTTAACTCCTTTTTGGTGGCTGCTAACACTTATATGGAAGCAAAGGCAGACCCTTGCTCCAATAAGGGTGACCCTTCAAGGAGACCTAAAACTTTTCAGGCTTACACTGGATCAGTTTAGCCACATCTGGTGACTTCCATGGCCACTTGGAGATCAAGTCAACCATCTCATTCTTGGGAGGGACTACCCATGAAATAGATGGGCTAGCCCCAAAAGCCTCAAGAAATACTGACTCCTGGGATGAGGTTTCAGTGACCCACCTCATCAGGACCAAGGGAGCTTCTGTGGGGAGGGATGGATCCGAGTCAAAAAGGGAATTCTGCTCCCTAGAAAGAGAGAGCACTTTCAACAGCTTCAAAAGCTGAAGTAGTAATCAAACCAGAGACCCAAGTCCTACTCAGCTCTGTTCCAAAGATGATGACAGGCCAAGTTGTCTAGTGCTGAAGCTCTGAGAAGGAGGGATGATTCTGAAAACTTCTGAGTCGATCCAAGCCTACCACAGCAGATACCAACATCCCAGCTGTGAGATCCATCTAGGTCCAAACCACTTGGCATCAACTGCATCAGAAAAGCAGTCTGTCGACAAAGACCATGTCTTCAGATTTGACATAGACAAACCCTGGGAAACACTTGGATCCAAAAGCCCTGGATCAGGGAAGGAATGATAATATAATGAAAGTGCTCAGACATGGGGGAACCCCAAAATGGATTTGGGTCCTGAAAACTTCCTCACCATTCTATCCACATCTGCTTTGGATAGGCTCCTGGAAGACGGCACCGACCAGAGGGATGAGGCAGTGCAGGAGGGTCTCTAAGAATGGTGGAAAGTTCTTTCCTGAAGTTAGGGTGACAATAGTCTGGGTGAAATGAGGTTCTGGCAATGGAGAAGTGCATTTCCAATGACTATCATGTCCAAACCTGATATCAGATCGGAGGTCTTAAGAAGCTTCAGAGCTGAAATGAATGAAGAAGAGCCCCTCTGGGGCCACTTCTTGGACTGTTTGGTTTCTTTGTTTTTCTCCTTTTATTTGTCTTATCACCACTCTTTTTGCTATTAGTCTTTTCAGAAGTTTTTCTGATAGAACAAGAGACGCAAATGAAGATAAGTGAGATGGGGAAACTTCTCCCATGTAGTTAGGGGGAAGACATTTCAAGACCAATTTGTACCATCTCTCCATGACAACCCTAGTGCCAAAGCAGTACAAATGGTGCACTACTCATCAACATTTTCATCCCCAAGCAATGAAACATGTATATCAAAAGCACAACTAGCCAAACAATAATAATAATAATTATGTGACAGAAAAACAGTCCCAAAAGTACCAATAAAGAGAAAAATCTCTAATACTAAAATTTACGGGTCTATATTATATTCTCGAAAGCTGACAATATCGAAGCTGATATTGTTGACACGAGAATAGCGAAAGCGCACAACATCAAACGTGTGAACAGAAATCTCCGTAAGGGGAGATTTCCATTTACTTCAATGTAGTGCAGTCTCGTAGTTGGTATATTTAAGTAGCGGGGGATGTGGGGGGTGCAGGGGGGCTTGCCCCCCAGCTTAAACCCGTTAGGGTACTTTTTTCTTTTTCATAGGTTCATAGGTTGGTACTAGGCTATCAGCCCTAGGGCCTATACAAGCCTATCCATAACAATTCCCTGGCTATTTTTTCCCACATTATTTACTTTCCTGGACCCCTGTCTAGCAGGGCGACTGACGTGATCCCTGGGGTGAATTTCCTTTCTCCCATCCAATCGTCAAGGTTCCTCTTGAAGAGGTCCAAAGAGACACTCTGCTTGACATGTATGGGCAATCTATTCCAGAGTCTGGGGAGTCTCTGGGTCAGGAACCTATCCCTCCAGCATGTTTTGTTTATTGTGATGACAAGGTTTAGATCCCTGGAGCGTGTAGCTCTGAGGGATTGGGATTTCTTTAAGTGTAGCATGTCCAACAGCTCTGGGTTTGACATGGCCTTGTATGTTAAGCAGAGATCGCCTCTGAGTAGACGATATGCAACAGAGTATAGCTGGAGTTTTTTAAGGCGGTCAGTGTAGGGCATCTGCTTTAGGCCTGTGATTCTTTTAGTGAGGTATTTCTGAGGCCTTTCCAGTTGTTGCAGATGTCTTGAGAGGTACATACCAAATGGGGCGTTGTATTCTATAATGGGTCTAATGAGGGATGCGTACAGTGGGACAATGACCTCCTTTTTTCTGGATGAAAAACCCTTCGTGATGAGGTGTGCCACATAGAAGGATTTCCTGACTGTTGTGGCAATGTGGTTATCGAAGGTGAGACCACTGTCCACCTGTGTCCCTAAGTCTCTTATCACACTTTCTGTGTTTAGTGTACTGCCACCTATATGGTAATTCATGGATACATGTTTTTCCCAAAGGGGATAACAATACATTTCTTGGCATTGAGCTTGAGCCCATGGCTCTGGCACCAAGCATCTGTTTCTGTAAGGCCCTTTTGTAGAGTATCCACATCATTTGGGATTCAATAATGGCTCACAGTTTGCAGTCATCTGCAAACTTTGTTAGCCAGAGTCCCTTAGTGTTGACCTGTACTTCAGAGAAGTAGATGCCAAACAAGAGCGGCCCCAGGACTGAACCCTGAGGTACTCCACTTGTCACTTGTCTGGAGCTGGATTTGGAGTCGGCTACTTTTACAGTGTGGGTTCTATCAGTAAGCCATTTAGCAACCCATTGGGTAACATAGGGATTAATGCCCAACTTAGTAGGTTTATCTATGATTCCAGAGTGGGGGATGGTGTCAAAGGCCTTGGCAAGGTCTAGATAGGCTGTGTGGACCACCTTACCCTTGTCCATGGCTCTGGAGACTGATTCAAAGAAGTCAATCAGGTTCAGGAGACAAGATCGGCCCTTCACAAACCCAAACTGGGTGGGGTCCAGTGTTTGAAGGTTGCCAATGTCTTTGTTTATAAGTTCCATGATAATACACTCCATGGCCTTGCAGATAAGGCTTGTCAGACTGATGGGACGGTAGTTTCTGGGATCCAAGGTGGATCCCTCCTTGTGGATTGGGATAACTGTAACTCTGCCCCACTCAGTGGGCACGAAACCTGAGGTGAGGCTATGATTAAACATGACACTTAGGTGAGGTGCCAGTTCATATTGTAGTTCATGTAGTGCACAGCCCGGGATGTCATCTGGTCCCATGGATGCTGTATTCTTGGCTTTAGAGAGTGCGTTTTGTACCTGTGTGGCCATTATTACTGGAATTTGGCAATCTTCCGGTATTGAGATGGGCCATTTAGGGGGTGAGAGGGGGGTGAAGTTGGCACTGAATTGATCTGCCAGGATATTGGCAATATCCTTCGGATCAGTATATTTAATGCCATTCTGTTTTAGCTCAGAGCAGATCTGAGCATTGCCATTTAGATTCTTGACATAGTTATAGAATGCTTTGTGGTTGTCTTTGGAATCTTTGGCAATTTTATTTTCGTAACTAGCTTTGGAGGATTTTATGAGGCATCTCAGTTTCTTACAGAGGCTAGTAAGGGGGGTTTTTGCATCCTGGGATTTTCCTCTTTTCTGCAAAAGTTTCTTCCTTTTGTTGTAAAGTTTGTTTATGGCAGGGGACCACCAGATTGGCTTCCTTTTTTTGGATGAGAGCATTTTAGTTCTATTTGGGATGGCACGATTCATGCATGAGTGGATGTGCTCGTACAGTGCCTTAGTGTAGGATTCGGCAGTTGAACTTTCAGTTCCCGTCTGCATGGGTGTCATGAAGTTTGTCACTTCTGACTTGAGTAGCATGATGTTGGCTTTGGAGAAGTTTTTTATGGTGGTTTCTTTACTAGGGGGTGGGGGTGGGATGTGGATGTTAAGGGTGATTAGCTTATGGTCAGACCTGACTAACGAGGGGGTGACCATAGGTATGGAGCATTGATTTCCCATGTTGGTAATGACCAGGTCTAGGATATTGGACCCCCTGGTGGGACTATGGATTAGTTGATCCAGTGCGTTGGAATTTATGAATTCCAAGAACCGTTGCGCAAAGGTGTTGGGACATGAGTAGTTTTCCCAGTTAATGGCAGGGTAGTTAAAATCATCCAGTATTAGGGTGTTTGGTTCTATCTTAATATTTTCCAGTATGTTTAGAAAGGTGTAGTTTTTTTTGTTGTTTTTATAAGTTTGATGTTTGAAGACATCGACCATATGGTGTTCGATGTTTTCAACCGTCGATCTTATAATATAGACCCAAATTTACAACTAGGGAAAGAGCACCAAAATGGCACAGACAGAAAACTATTCAGAAGATATTTTTTTGTCTTTATGGTAAAGGGAGGTAAGAATAAGAAAAAGTACAGTTTTGTACCTACCATAAATGTAGATGTTCGAGTGTATATACTGCTGCAGTCATCACACTTGGGTTATCCTGTCGTCAGGTGGTCCCGCAGTCGGCCGAATCCCAAAGCCTTGGTCCGGTGTCAGTTGTCGTCGCTTCTTCCCTGACATCAGTGCGACAGGGGTATAAAAGAGGCAGCCAACGCCATTTTCTTCAGTTTTTCTTGCCCCAGATGTCAGGTGCCCCCAAATAGGGAGGCAATACAATAGTTATGCAAAAATAACTTAGTAGATAAATAATAGTACTAGCTGTTAGCAAATACACCATATAGACATGCATCCAATGGATTGATGTACATGGAACTATAACTAACACCCTGGTATGTAGAGGGGATGGTGAGAGGGTAACCTGGACTGCAGCAGTATATACACTCGAGCATCTACATTTATGGTAGGTACAAAACTGTACTATGTTCATCGTGTTATACTGCTGCAGTCATCACACTTGGGTTGAATCCCAAAGCTATGGATGGGTGGCTATCTAAACTGGGTTAGGCAAAGCTAGGATGCCCTGCAGTACTGCAGTGGCAAAACCAGCTCTTGATTTTGAGTATAAAGGAAGGTGGTAGTGCTTGGTAAAGGTGTGCACTGAACTCCAAGTAGCTGCCTCCAGAATGTCCTTGGTTGGAACCCCCTGAGGAAGGCTGCTGAGGTTGCTGTAGTCCTGGTAGAATGGGACCTAATATTAACAGGCACTGCTTTCCCAATGTGGGAGTAGCAAAAGTGGATACAATGTGCTATCCATTTGGAGATGGTCTGTTTTGAAATAGCCTTTCCTTGTGAACCTGCAGCATAGGCTACAAAGAGCTGGTCAGTTTTTCTGAAGGTCTTTGTCTTATCTAAATAGTAACGTAGCTGTCTGTGAATGTCCAAAGAGTGAAGGAGTCTTTCTCCTTTATTCTGGGGGTTTGGATAAAAGGTGGGTAAATGAATGGTCTGATTCAAAGCCACACTGGATACTACTTTTGGCATAAAGGTAGGGTTAGTTCGTAAAGAGACCCTGTCCTGATGAAAAATGATGAAAGGTTCCACTGCCATAAGTGCCTGTAGTTCTGAGACCCTGCGTGCTGAGGTAATATCCAGCAACAACGCTGTTTTCCAAGACAAGTATTGTAGTTCTGCTGAGAATGCTGGTTCGAAAGGAGGCAGTGTTAGTTTTTCTAAAACAAAGTTCAGGTCCCAAGCTGGCGTTGGGGGTTTTCTGGGGGGTCTTATATTCTTAGCCCCTCTGAGAAACTGCCGTAGTAAAGGGTGTGAGAAAATTGGAGGATCCGTATTATATTGAGCTGAAATGGCTGAAGCATGGATCTTAATGGATGAGAATGAAAAGCCTTGGTGTAGCATCTCAGTTAAGTATTGCAGTATTTGAGGAATGTTAGGTATCCAAGGATTTTGGCCTTTAGCCTGGTTCCATTCACAAAATCTTTTCCATTTGTCTGAGTAAGTTTTTCTGGTGCTGGGCCTTCTGGCCTCCAAAATGACATTCTGGACGTCCTTTGAGAGAAGTGTTGATTGATAATTCAAGGTATTCTCCATGCAGCTAAATTTAAAGTTCTGAGCTAGCTGTGAAGTATCAGAGTGTTTTTCTGAGTCAGCAGTAGTGGGAATTGAGGCAAGATCCATGGAGGGCTGTGAGTCAAGTTCTTTAGTAATGAGTGCCAGTGCTGGCGTGGCCAGTCCGGAGCATTGAGGATCATTTGTGGTCTCTCTGATCTGACTTTCAATAATACCTTGGTCAATAGAGGTAGTGGTGGGAAGGCATAGACTGTCAATGCTGTCCAACTGAATGATAGGGCGTCCACTTTCCAGGCTAGGGAGTGATAAGTCCTTGTGCAAAATTTCTGTAGTTGGCAATTGTTGGGGGAGGCAAATAGATCTATGTCTGGACATCCCCACCTTTGAGTTATCACTGAAAATACTTGTGGGTGTAGTCTCCACTCTTGAGGATCTGCCATATTTCTGCTTAATTCGTCTGCCAATATGTTTTCCTTTCCTGGCAGGAAATGTGCTTGTAGATGTATTTGGCAAGTCAATGCTGTGTTCCACAAGGTCATTGCCTGTCTGCATAAAGGGTAGGAGTGTGTTCCTCCCTGTTTGTTTATGTACCACATCACTGTGGTGTTGTTTGTCCTTATTAGTAGTTGTTCTGGATGCAAGAGGTCCTTGAAGGCTGTCAGTGCATTTTGCACAGCTAGCATCTCCTTTTGGTTGATGTGAAGATGCATTTGTTTTGCAGACCATTTGCCCTATATGCACTGTCCTGCCATGTGTGCTCCCCAGGAGTAGTCTGAAGAATCTGTTGTCATAGTTTGGTTTGCTGGAGGTAAGACGAAAGGAAGACCCTTGTTTATTTGACATGCTTGAACCCACCATAGGAACTCTTTTTGAAGGCATGGAATGAGAGGTATACTTGATTCGAAGCTGTGCCTGTGTTGAGACCATACACTTTTCAGGTACCATTGTAATTTCTTCATATGCAGCTTTGCATATGGGAGTAGTTGAATGCAGGATGCCATGAACCCCAATGCCTGCAGGATTTTCCTTGCAGTGAGCTGGGTAAAGGTTGCCATCTTTTTGAAGTATTGAGTCAACTGTTGTTTGTCTGGCGTGAGATAAGCCATCTGGGCCGTTGTATTTAAGCTGGCACCCAGGAATATTATTTGTTACGAGGGTATTAGCTTTGACTTCTTTTTGTTTACTGTGTACCCTAGGCAACTGAGCAGCTTTATTACAAATGCCTGATGCTGTAATAGAATGTCCTTGCTGTCCGCTTGGATCAGGCAGTTGTCCAGATATGGGTAAATTTGCATTCCTCGTTGTCTGCAATATGCAATTACTGATGCCAGGCATTTCGTAAATACTCTAGGTGCAGTAGATAAGCCAAAGGGCAATGCAGAGAATTGATAATGCGTTGTACCTGCCAAAAATCTGAGGTATCTTCTGCAATCTTGTCTGATAGGAACATACAGGTATGCCTCTTTGAGGTCCAACGTTACCAGACAAGACTCCTTGCCCAGCATGGGAAGAAGCTGCTGAAGTGTGAGCATTTTGAATTTGGGTACCTCCAGGTATGTGTTTAGAATTGAGAGGTCTAAAATGGGTCTCCAGGCTTTGTCCTTTCTTGGGACTAGAGATAGTCTTGAGTAAAAAACTTGACCTTGCTCCTTTGTAGGTACCTTTTGAATTGCTTTCATATCCATGAGAGCTGAAATTTGCATTTGTGCCTCTGCCCATTGATTTGGAGGCAGATTCGGCATGCCTCTCATCCGTGGTAAAGTGTGGAAATGAAATCTGTAGCCTTGGGTAATAATATCCAGAACCCATTTGTCCTTTGTTATGATGCGCCAATTTTGTGGAAATAAAGCCAGTTTTCCTCCCAAAGGTGCTGCCAGGGCAATTTTGCTTGGCAGGCGAAGAGGGAAGTCATTGTGTTTGTTTCCTGAAGGGTTGAGATCTTTCGTCTCCCCCTCTTTGAGATGTTGTTTGCCATTGTCTAGGCCTGAAAGAACCTTGTGGCTGGCCTCTGCCCCTTGGGCGTCTGTACCTACCTCTTTGGGGTCTGTCTGATGCAGGAAAGGACCAGTTTTTTGATGGCCAGTTTCTGCTGAAACGAGGAGGTTGTACCTGTAAGAAATCTTTAACTGTTTGCATAGATTTTGCCTTTTCTTCCATTTTCTTTAAAACTTCCTCTGCTTTGACACCAAATAACACATCTTTCTGCAATGGAAAATCCAATAACTTTGCTTTGACATGTTCTGTTAAGGCTTGTTCTTTAAGCCAAGCATGCCTACGAATTACAGACCCTGTGACAGCTGCTCTACATGAGGCTTCCAATGAATCAAAACCACACTGTAAGGTATGCTTTCCCACCTGCTCTGCTGCATGAAGCAAATCCTGCATCTCTTTGAAATCAAGTTGATCTGTCTGAGGGATCATTTTCTGTTTTAACTGTGTAATCAAGTGCTGTTGGTATTTTAGCATGTGGAATTGGCAGTTTAAGGCCCTCATGGCCAAAGTGGCAGACGTATACACTTTCTTTCCCCATCTTTCTAATGCTCTGGAATCTCTTTCAGAAGGAAATGGATTCTTAGCAGTAGAGGCCTTAACCCCTTTGGGACCCTGGGAAATGGTTTCTGGGTCTGAGTAGGACTTTTATATAGAAACTTATGAGCATCAGGAACTCGGCAGTATCTGTCTGGTTTAGCTGGTGCTGGAGGTAAGGAATCTGGGTTTAGACTAGATTCGGAGTAAACATCATCCAAAATGTCTAAAACTGGAGGAATTGCTAGGGGTCTATGCTGTGGAAGAAGAAACTCACGGAGTCTTTACTTAGAGTCAGAGTAATCTTGGCCTTCCCAGTGGAAGTGTTCCCTCATGGTGTGTAAAGTTTCCCCAAAAGAGTAATCTTCAGGGAGGAGATAGAGGGAATGGACTCTTCAGCATCTGAGTCTTCATAAGGAGGGAATGAGTAATCCTGGTCCTCAGAGTTGCCTGAGGAAAAGGATGCTTGGTCAGAGGAAGAAAAATCTTCCTCCAGTCTAGGCCTTTTGTCAGGAGGGGGTTGGGATCCCCTGATAAGGGTAATTAAATCAGCCATCTTAAGCATCTGTTTTTTAGGCATAGGGGCCTGTGGGAGGGGGGTGTGTGGACCCGGCTTCCTAACTTTCAAGGGAGCTTTAGCATAAGACTTAGTAGGGATAGTTGTCGGTTTGAAGACAACTCCAGAAACCGAAGGCCTATCCAAAATTTCCGGATCACCATCAGGGCTGGCGTCCGAGGGGTGAGGTGGAACCGGTTCCTGAGGCCCATCTGCTTCCATCTGGGAGGCCGTCAGAATTTCTGAATCAGCGGTAGTCAGGGGCTGCGTAGGCGCCTCGCTGAAAACCAGAGAACCGGCGTCAGGCCTGGCTGAGGCCTCGGTAACTGGTCTTGACCTTGGCTGTCTGTCCTTATCCTTGCGTTTTTTAATCATTGCTGATGTCAGTTGCTCTGACGGCATGCTATAGTTACATTTTCTGCCAAAATAATGCTGGGCGAAATCTGCCCGACACTTAATTGTACGTTTGTTGAACCTAGCACAAAACCGACAACCAGAGACGTCGTGGTCTGGGCCTAGGCAAGGAATACAATAAGAATGAAAATCCTTATGGGATATTTGCTTCCCACAAGAAATGCAATTATTAACTTTGTCTGACATCGGTCTGAGGCAAGAAAAGTTTCCCCAACGGGGTACTTAGCTTTAGAGAAGACTTCGGGCTGAAATTCGATTCGAAAATCTCAGGAGCTGGCCGACCGGCACTTGCGAACTACTTCTGCTTTGGGCACCGCGTGGCAAGAAAAACTGAAGAAAATGGCGTTGGCTGCCTCTTTTATACCCCTGTTGCACTGACATCAGGGAAAAAGTGACGACAACCAACGCCAGACCAAGGCTTTGGGATTCGGCCGACTGCGGGACTGCCTGACGACAGGATAACCCAAATGTGATGACTGCAGCAGTATAACACGATGAACATCTAAGATCTACAAGTATAGAGAAACCTATAGCCAATGACTATATATTCAAACTTTACAACAAAATTGATTTGACTTGTCTACTCTCATTCTTAAGAAATGAAGATCGCATCCTTAGCAAACAAGCAGTAAATGATATCTAAAGTAATTCTCCACTTGCAGGGGGTTTTGGGTAAAGAGAGGAGTCTGAGCTTTGGCTTGAAATCTGACAGAAACCAAAGTCAGATCTGAGATGGAGCAGATAACCCACACATTGAGGAATGGACAGAAGAGACATCAGATCCTCTAGATAACTTTGACTACTTCTGTGTTCCACTTGTAAAAGTCCTCAACTAGATTCTGAGGGGACTATAATCAAACTAAACTTCACTTTGTAAAGAAGCATACAAAATGGTCTTCCAGAGTCTGTTTTAAAGAAGAGGTTAAGCCAAATTACGCACCAAGCTTCATGTCTTACCCACAGTATTAACACAGTTATCGCACTCAAAATTAAGATGGAGTTATAGGGAAGCCCACTGCAAAAGCCATGGTAAAAGTCTTCTGCAGAATCTCCCTGATCACAGAAGATCCACAAGTTTCTCTACTGCTTGATCAACTAGGGAGGACTGGAATGTTAGCAGGTAAGACAAACAACTGAGGAATCTAAACTCCACTGTAGCAAAGCAGGACACCAGCTAACCAACCCTATCTAATGTCACTGATTCCTTAACAAACAGCATACTGGAAAGGTGCTGTGCTCTGGTCTCATATAATAAACAAAAACATCACATGACAGTTTGTTCCATAATGCTTATTCAGGATATTGCTTCACCCTGCTGAGGTATGCAGATGGAATCAGCACTCTTAGAGCATGAGTAGCAAAGTTCATATGCTTCAAAGTTGTACAAACAGCATCCTTATGGACAGGCTACAGAGATGGGATAATCCAATCCCTTCATCCATCTTGCCCAGATATCAATAAGATGTTTCAAAGAATTTTGTGGAAATAAAGCCAGTTTTCCTCCCAAAGGTGCTGCCAGGGCAATTTTGCTTGGCAGGCTAAGAGGGAAGTCATTGTGTTTGTTTCCTAAAGGGTTGATATCTTTCGTCTCCCCTCTTTGAGATGTTGTTTGCCATTGTCTGGGCCTGAAAGAACCTTGTGGCTGGCCTCTGCCCCTTGGGCGTCTGTACCTACCTCTTTGGGGTCTGTCTGATGCAGGAAAGGACCAGTTTTTGATGGCCAGTTTCTGCTGAAAGCGAGGAGGTTGTACCTGTAAGAAATCTTTAACTGTTTGCATAGATTTTGCCTTTTCTTCCATTTTCTTTAAAACTTCCTCTGCTTTGACACCAAATAACACATCTTTCTGCAATGGAAAATCCAATAACTTTGCTTTGACATGTTCTGTTAAGGCTTGTTCTTTAAGCCAAGCATGCCTACGAATTACAGACCCTGTGACAGCTGCTCTACATGAGGCTTCCAATGAATCAAAACCACACTGTAAGGTATGCTTTCCCACCTGCTCTGCTGCATGAAGCAAATCCTGCATCTCTTTGAAATCAAGTTGATCTGTCTGAGGGATCATTTTCTGTTTTAACTGTGTAATCAAGTGCTGTTGGTATTTTAGCATGTGGAATTGGCAGTTTAAGGCCCTCATGGCCAAAGTGGCAGACGTATACACTTTCTTTCCCCATCTTTCTAATGCTCTGGAATCTCTTTCAGAAGGAAATGGATTCTTAGCAGTAGAGGCCTTAACCCCTTTGGGACCCTGGGAAATGGTTTCTGGGTCTGAGTAGGACTTTTATATAGAAACTTATGAGCATCAGGAACTCGGCAGTATCTGTCTGGTTTAGCTGGTGCTGGAGGTAAGGAATCTGGGTTTAGACTAGATTCGGAGTAAACATCATCCAAAATGTCTAAAACTGGAGGAATTGCTAGGGGTCTATGCTGTGGAAGAAGAAGAAACTCACGGAGTCTTTACTTAGAGTCAGAGTAATCTTGGCCTTCCCAGTGGAAGTGTTCCCTCATGGTGTGTAAAGTTTCCCCAAAAGAGTAATCTTCAGGGAGGAGATAGAGGGAATGGACTCTTCAGCATCTGAGTCTTCATAAGGAGGGAATGAGTAATCCTGGTCCTCAGAGTTGCCTGAGGAAAAGGATGCTTGGTCAGAGGAAGAAAAATCTTCCTCCAGTCTAGGCCTTTTGTCAGGAGGGGGTTGGGATCCCCTGATAAGGGTAATTAAATCAGCCATCTTAAGCATCTGTTTTTTAGGCATAGGGGCCTGTGGGAGGGGGGTGTGTGGACCCGGCTTCCTAACTTTCAAGGGAGCTTTAGCATAAGACTTAGTAGGGATAGTTGTCGGTTTGAAGACAACTCCAGAAACCAAGGCCTATCCAAAATTTCCGGATCACCATCAGGGCTGGCGTCCGAGGTGAGGTGGAACCGGTTCCTGAGGCCCATCTGCTTCCATCTGGGAGGCCGTCAGAATTTCTGAATCAGCGGTAGTCAGGGGCTGCGTAGGCGCCTCGCTGAAAACCAGAGAACCGGCGTCAGGCCTGGCTGAGGCCTCGGTAACTGGTCTTGACCTTGGCTGTCTGTCCTTATCCTTGCGTTTTTTAATCATTGCTGATGTCAGTTGCTCTGACGGCATGCTATAGTTACATTTTCTGCCAAAATAATGCTGGGCGAAATCTGCCCGACACTTAATTGTACGTTTGTTGAACCTAGCACAAAACCGACAACCAGAGACGTCGTGGTCTGGGCCTAGGCAAGGAATACAATAAGAATGAAAATCCTTATGAGATATTTGCTTCCCACAAGAAATGCAATTATTAACTTTGTCTGACATCGGTCTGAGGCAAGAAAAGTTTCCCAACGGGTACTTAGCTTTAGAGAAGACTTGGCTGAAATTCGATTCGAAAATCTCAGGAGCTGGCCGACCGGCACGAACTACTTCTGCTTTGGGCACCGCGTGGCAAGAAAAACTGAAGAAAATGGCGTTGGCTGCCTCTTTTATACCCCTGTTGCACTGACATCAGGGAAAAAGTGACGACAACCAACGCCAGACCAAGGCTTTGGGATTCGGCCGACTGCGGGACTGCCTGACGACAGGATAACCCAAATGTGATGACTGCAGCAGTATAACACGATGAACATCTAAGATCTACAAGTATAGAGAAACCTATAGCCAATGACTATATATTCAAACTTTACAACAAAATTGATTTGACTTGTCTACTCTCATTCTTAAGAAATGAAGATCGCATCCTTAGCAAACAAGCAGTAAATGATATCTAAAGTAATTCTCCACTTGCAGGGGGTTTTGGGTAAAGAGAGGAGTCTGAGCTTTGGCTTGAAATCTGACAGAAACCAAAGTCAGATCTGAGATGGAGCAGATAACCCACACATTGAGGAATGGACAGAAGAGACATCAGATCCTCTAGATAACTTTGACTACTTCTGTGTTCCACTTGTAAAAGTCCTCAACTAGATTCTGAGGGACTATAATCAAACTAAACTTCACTTTGTAAAGAAGCATACAAAATGGTCTTCCAGAGTCTGTTTTAAAGAAGAGGTTAAGCCAAATTAACCAAGCTTCATGTCTTACCCACAGTATTAACACAGTTATCGCACTCAAAATTAAGATGGAGTTATAGGGAAGCCCACTGCAAAAGCCATGGTAAAAGTCTTCTGCAGAATCTCCCTGATCACAGAAGATCCACAAGTTTCTCTACTGCTTGATCAACTAGGGAGGACTGGAATGTTAGCAGGTAAGACAAACAACTGAGGAATCTAAACTCCACTGTAGCAAAGCAGGACACCAGCTAACCAACCCTATCTAATGTCACTGATTCCTTAACAAACAGCATACTGGAAAGGTGCTGTGCTCTGGTCTCATATAATAAACAAAAACATCACATGACAGTTTGTTCCATAATGCTTATTCAGGATATTGCTTCACCCTGCTGAGGTATGCAGATGGAATCAGCACTCTTAGGAACGCAGGTAGCAAAGTTCATATGCTTCAAAGTTGTACAAACAGCATCCTTATGGACAGGCTACAGAGATGGGATAATCCAATCCCTTCATCCATCTTGCCCAGATATCAATAAGATGTTTCAAAGAGAAAGGGAGGGTGCATCAGGTCAGTTCATGTTAGACTTCATCAGTCTGAGAGCATCCCCAAAAAAAGGATGTAAACAAGGGGGATATACAAGGAAGAGAAGAATCATTATTCTTAAACTCCATTTTTATTTTATCCCTCTAACTATTCCTTCTGAAGAAATTTCTATTTCAAATCATTTCCACTACCCATTCCTTAAATTCCTCTCAAACAGATAAGAAGGAAAGCACCAGTGTCTCATTTCACTACAATATCCTACGTTTTTATCAAGATGTGAAACAGTTACTGGATGTGTGTCAAAACTTTCAATTAAATAGACATGCTCCTGTGAAATATAATTTCTATCCAGTCTAGCCCAGTTACTGTACATTGGGAAATATGTAAATTCTGAGTTCTTACTACAGAATTCAGATTTTCCACAAGAAACATTTTTCAATTTCTTCAATGATCTACAACCTTTTGTTATATTTTCCTTTCTAGGTGCCCCATGATACATCGCCACTATGGCAAATCAGGTTCCAGCCCCCTCCCCCCACAAATATTTCACGCTAAAAATATTATTTATCCCAAAATTCTGTTAAGCTCCATAACTGCAATTTTAGATGGAATAAAAATACATGTCAGCATAATCCTTCTCCCCTGCTAATAACTGCTTACTATAACAAATCTACCATAATTTATGTTTTTAATATCCAATGTTCTTCCATTTCCAACTTGTTGCCGTCTTTGCTAACAAGCCCAGAATCAAATCCAACTCTTTTATCTAAATCTGTACCTCTCTACCACCACCCCACCCAATATACAGAAAAATAACTGCACAGTAAGAGTGAGTTTTCCTCCAGACAAAGGTTTTATTACTGCAGATAAGTCAAATTTAAATGACTTATCTCTATGGCCCCAATTAACCATTGACCATTGAAATAGTTACTATATCCCAACTGACAACTGGTTTACCTTCCGCCCCAAGGACAATTTTCATCCAAGAACTTAGCCTTTTGATTATCTTCAGTTGTGGTGAAATCCAAAATGATTAGATATATCTGAGGTAATACATGCCAATGTAATATCTGAACTCGCTGATGCAGATCCAAACACATCATCTTCCATTTTTGCTGATTACATTTAATTTTCATCAATGCTTTCTCATACTATCTATGCATCAAGCCCTCAGATGTGTCCTGCAACCAGGTCCCCAAATATATTAACTCAGTCTTACTCCATATTTCCAGCCTTTCTTTAGTTAAATGTAATCTATCTTCTAGCATAATCCCTACTGCCCTAGTGTTTCCCTTTATTTATTTTATATCCTAAGATGCACCAAATCTACTCAAGAGCTCAAACATCCCAGGCAAATCTTCCCTTGGCTCAGTTAGTGACAAAGTAATATTGTCTGCAAACAGTGCTGTCTTAATCTCCTGATTATCCTGTTGGTAACTCCTTAGTGTTGACTGACTCAATGCAAGCTCCAAAGAGAACAGTAGGCATCCCTGTCTGTTCTCCCTTCTTAAACTTATATTAGTCAACAGACAGGCTGACATTTTCACTCAAGCTGTCATACCTGTGTACAAATTCTCCAAAACACGAATGAAAGAATGCATGTGTGTGGGATCCCCAGTTTTCTAATTATAGCAAATAAATAGGGCCATTCTACTGCATCAAATGCTTTTTAAACACCCAGGAAAACCAACACCACCTTACATCCCTCCTCTGGGCATACTGCATTAGTATCAATTGTCTAATCACACTATCACATGTATGCCTTCCCTCAATGAATTTACACTGGTCCAGATCCACTAGTCCAGGTGTCAGTTTTCCTAGCCTTACAGCAATAATTACCATAAAAATCATATAATTGAAATTTAAAACTGTGACTGGCCAAAATGATTCTGGTAAACCTGGGTTTTTACTATCCATATGAAGAATTACAATGATACCCTCTTGCCAGGATGCTGGTATCCCATTTATTCTTAAAACTTCATCAAACTTTCCCACAACTGTACCAATGTATCACATGCAATCTTCCAGACATCTATGGGAATCCCATATGACCCAAGCGTTTTATTAAGGATCTGTTTTGCAATGATCTGTTTGACCTCTTCCAGCAAAGTCACACACAACTTCTAACCTAGGAAAATGCAACCCCTCCAGGAAAACTCGGATTTTCCTCTCCAAATGCATATCTACACATTCACTTTTATATATTCCCTCATAGTAGTCAATACAGATTTCCAATATTTCCCCTGGTACTCTGGTCATCCCACTTCCCATGTGTTCTTTCCACATTCTGTTTTTTTTTTCCCATTCAGTCTTGAGCAGCAGTTGGTGTCCTGCTATCCTCTAAGGCAAGAAACTATATGTTTATGGACAGCTTTTTGCCTACATCCTCTACTGAGAACACACTTTGCAAGACTTGCAATATCTAATAAATAATGTGAGTTATAAAAATATATAAAATATAAAGTTCTTTGATAGCCAATTTACAGAGACTTTTGAAAGAAAAATGGTATTTAATTTTTCAAAAATAACATTTTTGTTATACCTATAGCTGTATTTTTCTCCCCTTAGTTATTGTTTAGCAAAATAGTAAATGTAATTACCTAGAACTGTAGTTTTTCTCCTTACAGCTATTGCTAGTGTATAATATTAAGAAAAATTACCCTACAGCTGTTCTGTGATTACTGCAGTATGTTACAATTTCCCCAGAGTGTTTTACAAATAAATAAAAACTACTTGCTTTAAAACTAAAACTTACAAAGGGACTACAGTTCTTTTAATTTCCTACCTACCTTCAACCCAGACCATTTTGTTAATTATTTGTTCTGGTCCCAAGCACACTGACTGGCTCTACCTGCTCCGTTTGCCCTCACTTTGCTAAGGCTCTCTCTGCTCCCCAACCCTACCCCTATTTTCCACCACCCCTGCTATGCCTAAACTTATTTCCAAATGGCCACTCCCCTAACTAAAGGAAGCCAATCAGAAGAAAAATGCATATTTATATCATTCCAATTACATTGTATCGTACCAACTCCCATATATCACACTCCTCTTACTTAACTACTTGCTACTTACTTTTAATGTAATAAGTCATAACCAGACAAAATAATAGTTTTAAATCCTCCACATATCAAAATTCAGTTACAACTAACAATTATTCCTACCCACCCATAACAGTATTACTTTAACTTAGACAGATCAAAAACACAAGTAGTAAGCAATATGATAACTTTATACTCATCAGTCATCAATCCTGCTATTTCTATTTCGTCTCACATAACCTCTTATTATACAAAACTTAACTCATTCACCTGGAGCAGCTCAGAAAATGCTGCCTACTTGCTTCCACCACAGGAACAACAGTGCACCCTGAGTTTACTTTCAGATAATCCATTTGTAATACCATACAGAAAACAAATGTTCATAAGTCTTTAACCATAAGAGCTAGACTAAAAATGTAAATGCAAAAGTTGTTCAGCAGACGCTGACCTTTCCAACAGTGTAAATGTTGACAGTGTGTATGTAAGTCATTAATAAATATTTGCAAAGGAATGCTGATATTGTGCATATTTTTTACCTTTTTGGTACAACAAATCACAATATATTGGTGAATGTACCATGTACACTCATACAATTTGTAATTACTTTGTTTGTATGAACGTCAGCTTTAAAATGATACCTTAACCATTACTGTGTAATGTTCCGTTACAGAGATATTCACATAAATATAATTAATATACTTCTCATAACTGATAAATAAACAAAGCATAATATCTCATCACCTGTAACAGACAGAGACTACATATCAGTGTACAAGTTGTGCGGCTCAATGTCAGCTTCAAAATGATGCATCATTTGTATTGTCACCATGCTCCCTTGCAAAGATATGGGCATAATAATGAGAAATATTGCAAATGTATACTTTTCATACTCCTACTAGACTAAACAAACTGTGATATCTGTGCATGTGTACAGCATACAGACATAGTTATTTTACCATGTTGTAAGGAGTAATACAATCTTCAAAATGAGGTATTACTTGGGACACTGACATGCTCCCTTGCAAAGTTACTTACCAAAATATGTAAAAAAAATAATAATTTCCATAAACAAAGTCCTAAATGAACTTTGATATCTGTACATGTGTACAGCATATCTGTACATGTGTACAGCATACAGACAGTTCTTTTACCATGTTGTAACTATTAATACTGTCTTCAAAATGAGGTATTACTTAGCACATTGACATGCTCCCTTGCAAAGTTATTTACCAAAAATATGAAAAAAAATCATAATTTTCATAACCTTAGTCCTAAACAAACTGTGATATCTTAGGTTCATAGGTAAGTACTAGGCTATCTGCCTAAGGGCATATGTAAGCCTAACCAGAATGTGTTGGCTTTCGCCACCCCATTAGATTAGTTCCCTGTGCCTCTGTCCAGCAGAGCCGTTCCCTGTGTCTCTGTCCAGCAGAGCCACTGCAGTTATCCCCAGGGTAAATTTTCTGTTTCCCATCCACTCGTAAAGGTTTTTCTTGAAGAGTGTTAGTGAGGGGCTCTGCCTAATGTAGATTGGAATCCTGTTCCAAAGCATGGGGAGTCTCTGGGACAGGATTCTAGCCCTTCAGCAAGTCCTATTTATCGTTATGGTGAGATTTAGATCCTTAAAGTGTGTGGCTCTCAGGCATTTGTTTTTTTTTTAGGTGGAGCATGTCCATCAATTCTGGGTTGGACATGGCCTTGTATGTCAGGCAGAGATCACCACTGAGAAGGCGGTATGCAATCGAGTATAGCTAGAGTTTCTTCAGTCGGGCTGCATAGGGTATCTGTTTGAGGCCAGTAATCGTCTTGGTGAGGTACTTCTTTGGTCTTTCCAGCTGTTGCAGGTGTCTTGTAAGGTACATCCCAAATGGGGCATTGTACTCTATGATGGGTCTGATGAGTGATGAGTAGTGGGGCACAATAACCTCTTTTGTCCTAGATGCGAACCCTTTTGTGATTAGGTGGGCCACATAGAATGCTTTTCTGTACATGTGTACAGCATACAGACACAGTTATTTTATAATGTTGTAAGGACTAACACTGTCTTCAAAATGAGGTATCATTTGGCACAATTACATGCTCCCTAGCAGAGTTATTTATCAAAACATTTAAAAAAAAAATCATAATTTCCATAACCTAAGTCGTAAACAAACTGTGACATCTTTACATGTGTACAGCATACAGACACATTTCCTTTATCATGTTGTAAGGAATAACACTGTCTTCAAAGTGAAGTATCACTTGACACAATTACATGCTCCATAGCAAAGTCATTTACCAAAATTTGAAAAAAAATCATAATTTCCATAACCAAAGTCCTAAACAAATATGACATCTGTACATTTTTCCAGCATACAGACATAGTTCTTTTTCCATCCTGTAACTACTAAGACTGTCTTCAAAATGAAGCATTACTTAACCTGTTGACAAGTTCCCTGACAACGTTATTTAGCAAAATATGAAAAAATATCATAATTCTCATAACCATGGTCCCAAACAAACTGTGATAACTGGAAATGTGCACAGCATACAGACACAGTTCTTTTTATAACAAAGCAAAAAAAAGCAAAAAAAGGCCACACACAGCAAACAGAGCACGGTGCCCACACAGGAAAAAAGTTCATAAACCAAAACAGTCATAAAAGTGTGGGTACCTAATGGCAGTTCAACTGGTTTCAGTTATCAGTTCTCACCACGTCACAGGAATAAAAGTCCTCTTCAGGAACACAGGTCATAAAGTCCTCTTCAGGAACACAGGTCATAAACTCTTTCAAGTATCCAAGTAAAACGAGACACGAGTAAAGGATAATAATTTATTGTAGTTAGCGCTTTCGCCACGTAGGCTTCATCAGACTTTATACAAAATGAGAAATCAACTTATTTAAAAACTAATGAAACGAAAACCATTGGTCATAAATTATCCAATGAAACAGCAAGGTCATTAACTCATATCTAACACATGAAAAGCCTATGCTGAAAAATGCTGCAAACAGTTGCCTCATAGCAATAATAAAAAATATTAAATATATTGCCTAAAATACAATGTCATATAAACTACTGACATATATACTAACATTCAATATCTAAGCTAAAATCTGCACTAAACAAATACATATAATTAAAACATTATATATGGTGATTAATACGAACAACTAACATATAAACACCTTTGGATGACAGCAACTCTAATGCAGCTGAGTTGCAAACATAAAATAAAAACAGTCTGAACAACAAAGCGCTTCAAATACTGCAGCGTGCAGAAACACATAAAGTTCACATAATGCACTTAACTTATTTAAAGTGTTGGATTATCTAAAATAAAACAAACATCACACTCTAGTTCATGATGTATCCAGGAAAGCAAAAAAGACAACATTAGGTAAACACAATAAAAACTCTAACTGAATACAAACGAAAACAGAACCATATGACAATAAAAGTCACTAACCTGAAGGCATAACAGCTTGAAAATCCATTCAAAAGAACCAGCATATATATATTTATATATATTTTGATTGCTAACTAAGCACCTTAATGTTACAGCAGCTCATAAATCCATTATAGAGAGCAGTTTGTGTTGGCTCTCACTCTAGCTTGCTGGGCATTCATCATAGGGTGGTTTACATAATGTTAAAGTAACATAACACACACAATACTTTGACATATATAGAAGTGAAAGCATTGTGTTACAAGCTGTAACATACACTTAAGGTGCACATCAGCAGTAAAGCAGGTTAAAAAATAAATAAACCAAAAGTACACCATTTGACAAAAACTCACTATAGCAGCACACTCAATCGTGGCAGATATTACGACTTCACTCGCTGTTGAATGCACGACTCTGCGCTAGTCCTTAAACAGCAGTAACAAATAATACATAAACTCAATATAAATATATTAGATGGATATGCAATCAGCTCTATCTACCTAGGTCTCATAGTGGAACCCAAACGCTCCAAACAAGAAGAGGGGTATATAGGAAACATAACAGATAGTCACCAAATAACTATCAAGCAAAGCCCAAGAATATAGAACTATGTGAGAAATCTTAGTATTTCTCACATAGTTCCTATTCTTTGCTGACCATTGACTGATGACTATTTCCTATGATATTTTATTGTTAAAATGTGTTGTATGTTATTGCAACCTTTACTGTTGTGCTGATGTATTGACTGTATGTTGCAACTGCTGAATGGTTATTTTATGTAATGTTTCTGTGTTTGTTTATAGGTAAACTGTTATGTTGTCGGATTTAATCCTGGTATGTTCATTGATGACCGTTTTATGTTACTACTGAATCAATATAAATTGAACTGTTTCTGCGCTTTGAGGCGAACTGTTTTTGTTGATATTGCAATGTTTTTATTATGTTTGACGTTTTTTAATTATCACCAATGTGTTTGTGCTGTTTTCGGTGTTTTGGGCAATATTTTTAAAATGCTGGCAATAAATTTATTATGAATACTGTGTTCGAAGAACCTGTTATTGGAAAAGTTATGACACAATTCCTGTGACGTGGTGAGAACTGATAACTGAAACCAGTTGAACTGCCATTAGGTACCCACACTTTTATGACTGTTTACAGTTCTTTTTATACCTTGCAAGTACTATCTTCAAAATGAGCTACTACTTAGCATGCTGACATGTTCCCTAACAAAGTTATTTAAAGAAATAGGAAAAGAAATCATAACTGTCATAACCATAATTATAACCAAACTATGATGTCTACACCATACAAAGTTCTTTTTCCATCTTGTAAGTACTAAAACTGTCTTCAAGATTACAAGTTCCAGACTTTTACAACTAAATATGAAAAATATCTGTAGCATTCATAAACATATGGAGTGTCCCACACCTGTGCTTCCAATGTGATAATGACTTTTAGTAATGTGAATAACAGTGACAGCTGCCAATGATTTTACCTGACAAGTGCTAACGACTCAATGTTATACTGTAACTGCAAAAATAATGTGATAATCACCTGCATGCCTGCATGTTCTTACAATATGATAATTGCTCCACATAACCTGTTGAGCAAACATTCATTACATTCATGGTGCAAGTATTCAGCAAGACTGAGTCATTACCATCTTTCAGGAAAATCCAGGAGTAGTGCTGTAAAACTTTTATAACAATTCTGTATTACTAAGCCCTTCCTGTCATCACATTCTACACAACTGTTAAAAGCAGAAGAAAAAAAGTATTGCAGGATGGTTATTGACACATTCAATTGCACAAGACAAATTTCTGCTGCATATCCTGTGATGTACGTTTCTAAAATAAAGCACAATCCCTGAAAGCTAATAAAAAAATACATTCTCCTTTCTCCTGTCCACCTGGTGAATCTGGGCATACTGGAGCAATGCAGCAATTGCCTCATGTACACAGACAACCCTCTCCTCCTACCACCCAACACTAGAATCTGTGAGAGATCCACTTACATAGCCAAACTGGAAGCAAAGTTCTCTCCACCCAAGATTGTGCTAGACAGTCAAGAGGAGAAGGATAACACCCGCAGTACACCTCAAATAAAACACATAGCCCTTCTAAACTTACACCACCAATACCCACACATAGCAACATTAAATCCACATATGCGGAGGCCCTTAACTGTAACCTGCCCAAGCAACAAGGACCTCCGAAGCTGAAATACAAACAAACACCAATCACAACCAAAGTGTCGCATAGCTCACAACACCAGCGTGCCATCCAGCAACAGCCCCTAAGGCAAGACAATGTACCTAACACTTTAGTCATAGGTGACTACAGTCAGGCACACTGATGTCCCACTCACCAGGCTGAACAAGGAGAAAATTACAGTCAGCTGCCTGTCAGGTGCCAGGGTCCGCCACATAACGCATGCACTCAAGTCACTCCACAACAAGTACAAATATGACTCTGTCATTGTCCATGTTGGATTGAATGACTTGAGACGTACCTCCCTGGACTACATGAAAAGAGACATGGAACAGCTCTCAGATCATGTGGCCCAGGCAGGTATGACCCTAGCCCTGAGCAGCATCCTGCCTTTGCCCAGAATGATACCACAATATAAGGACAAAATAATTGACTTCAACAATAGGCTAAGCTTCTGGTGTCATTCAAAGGGGATCCAGTATCTGTCTGCTGGTACAACATGATAGACAGACCACGATGCTTTGCCAGAGATGGTCTTCATCTGTTGCTCCTGGGATTCAGGTTACTGGCTAAGGCTCTTGCCACCCCTATAGTGCCTTTTTTTAGGCAAAGTTCAAAGGACAAAACCACCACCGTAACAGGTACAAGCATGCAAATTCTGAAGGTAATGCTACTCAATGCTAGAAGTCTAAACCTCAAAATGCACTCTCTCGAGGCACTCCTAAAAATGGAGAACATCGATATCTGTGCAGTAACTGAGACTTGGTTCAAGGCTCCAGAGAGCACCCCTGCAATACTAGGCTACAACTCTTAACACACTTTTTGGTCTCCAAACCAGGACCGAAACACTAAAGGTGGAGGAGTGTCCATATTCACCAAGGATATTCACACCACCAGGCTAGTTGCCCAACACAATGCATCTGAAATTCTCCAGGTGCAACTAACACTAGGTAAGACTGCAATCCAAACTGTAGCTTGCTACAGATCCCCCACCATGCCCCAACATTCTCACTACACCTTTCTAAACATACTGGAAAATATTAAGATACAACCAAACACCCTAATACTGGGTGATTTCAACTACCCAGCCATTAACTGGGAAAACTGCTCGTGTACCAACACCTTTGCCCAACGGTTCTTAGAATTCATAAATTCCAATGCCCTGAATCAACTAATCCATAGTCCCACCAGGGGCTCCAATATCCTAGACCTAGTCATTACCAACATGGGAAATTGATGCTCCACACCTATGGTTACCCCCTCGTTGGTCAGGTCTGACCATAAGCTAATCACCCTTAACATCCACATCCCACCCCCACCCCCCAGTAATGAAACCTCCATAAAAAACTTCTCCAAAGCCAACTTCATGCTACTCAAGTCAGAAGTGACAAACTTCATGACACCCATACAGACAGAAACTGAAAGTTCGACTGCTGAATCCTACACTAAGGCACTGTACAAGCACATCCACTCATGCATGAATCGTGCCATCCCAAATAGAACCAAGATGCTCTCCTCCAAAAAAAGGAAGCCAATCTGGTGGTCCCCTGCCATAAACAAAATTTACAATAAAAGGAAGAAATTGTTGCAGAAAAGAGGAAAATCCCAGGATGCAAAAAACTCCCTTACCAGCCTCAGTAAGAAGCTGAGATTCCTCATAAAATCCTCCAAAGCTAGTTATAAAAATAAAATTTCCAAAGATTCCAAAGACAACCACAAGACATTGTATAACTATGTCAAGAATCTAAATGGCAATGCTCAGATCTGCTCTGACCTACAACAGAATGGCATTAAACATGCTGATCCCAAGGATATTGCCAATATCCTGGCAGATCAATTCAGTGCCAACTTCATCCCCCTCTCACCCCCTAAATGGCCCATCTCAATACCGGAAGACTGCCAAATTCTGGTAATAATGGCCACACAGGTAAAAAACTCACTCTCCAAAGCTAAGAATACAGCATCCATGGGACCAGATGATATCCCGGGCTGTGTACTACCTGAACTACAAAATGAACTGGCACCTCATCCAAGTGTCATGTTTAATCATAGCCTCACCTCAGGCTTTGTGCCCACTGAGTGGCGCACAGCTACAGTTATCCCACTCCATAAGGGGGATCCACCTTGGATCCCGGGAACTACCGCTCCATCAGTCTAGCAAGCCTGATCTGCAAGGCCATGGAATGTATTATCATGGAACGTATAAACAAAGACATTGGCAACCTTCAAACACTGGACCCCACTCAGTTTGGGTTCGTGAAGGGCCGATCTTGTCTCCTGAACCCAAATGACTTCTTCAAATCAGTCTCCAGAGCTGTGGACAAGGGTAAGGCGGTCCACATAGCCTATCTGGACCTCGCCAAGGCCTTTGACACCATCCCCCACTCTGGAATCACAGATAGACTTACTAAGCTGGGCATTAATCCCTACATCACTCGATGGGTTGCCAACTGGCTTACTGACAGAACCCACACTGTAAAAGTAGCCAACTCCAAATCCAGCTCCAGACAAGTGACAAGTGGAGTACCTCAGGGTTCAGTCCTGGGACAGCTCTTATTTGGTATCTACTTCTCTGAAGTACAGGCCAACACTAAGGGACTCTGGCTAACAAAGTTCGCAGAGCAAACTGGGAGCCACTACTGAATCCCCAAATGATGTGGATACTCTACAAAAGGGCCTTACAAAAACATATGCTTGGTGCCAGAGCCATGGGCTCAAGCTCAATGCCAAGAAATGTATAGTTATCCCCTTTGGGAAAAAACATGTACCCGTGAATTACCACATAGGTGGCAGTACACTAAACACTGAAAGTGTGATGAGAGACTAAGGGACACAGGTGGACAGTAGTCTTACCTTCGATAACCACATCGCCACAGCAGTCAGGAAATCCTTCTATGTGGCACACCTCATCACTAAGGGCTTTTCATCCAGAAAAAAGGAGGTAATTGTCCCACTGTACTCATCCCTCATTAGACCCATTACAGAATACAATGCTCCGTTTGGTATGTACCTCTCAAGACATCTGCAACAATTGGAAAGGCCGCAGAAATATCTCACTAAAAGAATCACAGGCCTAAAGCAGATGCCTTATGCTGACTGCCTTAAAAAACTCCAGCTATACTAGTCACATATCGTCTACTCAGAGGCGATCTCTGCTTAACATACAAGGCCATGACAAACCCAGAGCTGTTAGACATGTTCCACTTAAAGAAATCCCAATCCCTCAGAGCCACACGATCCAGGGATCTAAACCTTGTCATCACAATAAACAAAACATGCTGAAGGGATAGGTTCCTGACCCAGAGACTCCTCAGACTCTGGAATAGACTGCCCAAAAATGTCAAGCAGAGCGTCTCTTTGGCCCTCTTCAAAAGGAACCTTGACGATTGGATGGGAGAAAGGAAATTCACCCCGGGGATCACGTCAGTCACCCTGCTAGTCAGGGGTCCAGGGATGGAAATAGTGTGGGAAGAAATAGCCAGGGAATTGTTATGGCTAGGCTTGTACAGGCCCTAGGGCCGATAGCCTAGTACCAACCTATGAACATTCAGCTGAGATATGTTCCAATCCCTTTTATCACAAAGCTCACCCTCTACCGCACCTTACCAGGTCCTTGCAATATACTTTACCCCAAACAATTTCATTTTTAGATACCCACTAAGAGTACCCAATAACTGAAATTGCAGGGTTTGCTTTTCTCAGCTGACAAAATGGTGCATGCTAGCCAATGGATAACAACTGTGGTGAAGTTCTATGCATAATTAGTGCATATGTGATACAACTGGATAAACAGAAGCATTGCTCCACTGCTGCGCATTTAGAAAGAGAGATGAACGCCTTGTGAATAGGTTCACGGGGTAGTAAGTAATTACTAAGCTGTTGATCCATGAAGATCTAATGACTCTAGCCTCACACTCCCATGGTAATTTTTAGCCTTTTCATTTTGCATGTCAATTAAACAGACATGGACTGAACAAAAGGCAATAAGGAGAGATACTGCAATGTGGGAATGGAAGAGAATGACTGCAGTCAAGGTGGTTATGCTGAATATAAATATAAACTGAATCCATTACTGCACAGGTCTCATCTGTCTTTTAAGTAGAAACCAATGAGTATGAATGGACAGACCATATAAGCTGTTGCCAAAAGTCACATTGTAATGCTCATAACAGATTCTTTAATCTCTGTTCAGGGCGCACAGAATCACATTTGGTGTTACTGGAAATATTATATTCTTACTATGGGGTGGCAGCTACTGTTTGTTAATTTGCTAGTTTTTATCTATAAATGCTTATGTGGTGCATACCTCTCAACTTCATAGTGGAAGAATTCTGGACAAAGATAAAAGTTGTTGTTTGTCCATTGGCTTTTCCCGGTTAGGAGTCGCCACAGCGGAACTCCGGTCCGCTAATGATTGGCAGTAGATTTTCACGAACGCCGAGGTGCCAGCTCCATGTCCAACCTTCAATGAAGGCATGCCCTTACGCATGTCTTTCAAACGCCACCCAACCATGGGGAGGATAGCAGAAAAAAGGCCCAAAATCAATAATAAGTATAAATATTGCTCTAATAAACATAGAAAAATGCTATTATCACATATTTTGTATTAACATACATTTACAGAAAAAGAGGAACTCTGAAACCCAAAAGTACATCATTATTTAGTGATGTCAATCCTCACTGATTTGCCAGAAAAACACATTTTACAAGGGCACACCAAAAATATGAAACAAAATTCTGGACAGTTACTCACTTGGTTGCGTCTATAAAGGTGATGGTTTCTAGCATGAAATCCAAACAAAACGGTAAATAGGTCACACAGGGAAACCATTTAGAAAAACTACTTGAAAAATGCAGCCACTGTATAATATCTTAAACCTCCTGTAGTGGTAGCCAGTGGGAAATATGCAAACCTCACATAAGCCATCTGCTCTGCCATGTCTGTCTGGGAAGACTGGCATATATGTGTTGTAGAAGGGCTTGTCGCTGCATGAGAAAACTGTCACTTAACACAACAGTACTATACATTCTGGAGGACACAGTGGTCACCGCTTTGGTCTTCAAGGTGTGTCAGCTAATCCTAACTTAAGGGTGACTTCTGAACGAAATGTGCTTACCTCTCAAGTAAAAGAAATCTGGACAAAGCTAAAAAATGGGGGTACAAAGTCCCAAAATAGGGGCAAATTTTAAATATTGCTCTTATAAACTTAAGTTGTTATAATAACCAGATTTGTGGCAGCATGCATTTTTCTGAAGAATATGAAATCTGAAATTTAAATATATGTCATTATTTAGTGGCTTCAATCTTCAGTGCTTTGCCAAAAAAAAAAAAAACACACACACATATGAGGAACAGGGCAAAAATCGGGACAGTTGAGAGGTAATCCATGTCTGTTGTTGTGTTCTTTGGGTACAGTTATTTCTTCATAGTAAACTAAAACACATGGCTTAGATTTCTATATACACACTTCAGTATATGAATTTTACCGCCATCTAACTGATTACTGTCTTTCATTTTAGTATATAAACAGAAGATGCTTCTTCAGATGGAAAGCAAACTGTAAGCACAGTTTTACTTGGTAACTCATTCAGTATAAAATGTACATATTGCCAGTGAAACTGAAGCAGCACAATGTGGAGCACAGTTCAGTTTTTATAGCATATGGGAGGAACAAACATACAGAAAGCTGTCCAGCTTAAATACTGACTACCTGATTCACTGTGTAATGTCTTTTAAAAGCTAAACATACCTTTAAGACAGTTGTGTTACCGGACAGAAAAAGGCCGTGGTAAGACAAGTAGAAAGAAAACGTTTTTTAACCTCCTTCAATGGCATACACTCACTCTGTCTCATACACCCATACACAGTCTCTGCTGCATTCACACACACATACAAACTGCTTTCATGCACGCACCGTTCATTCTCTCATGCACCGTTCATTCTCTCATTAGGGTTGCCACCTTTTAAGTGGGACATGGGGGTGTGGCCAATATGATACTGGTCACACCCTCTACCATGACATCACCACCAGAGTGGTGAAGGAGATGCTGTTATGGGTACGACGGATGGCTGCTCAAGTGGCTAGCTGGTTGGTGGGAGTAGCAGCTGGATGGGTGGATGAATGACTGAATAAATGGATGCATGGCTGGATGGATGACTGGCTGCATGGATGGATGGCTGGCTGCATGAATGGATTGATGGCTGGCTGCATGAATGGCTGGGGGCTGGATGGATGGCTGGCTGGAGTGGCTAGCTGGTTGGTGGGAGTAGCTGCTGGATGGATGGCTTGATGGATGGATGCCTGGCTGGATGGCTGGCTGCATGGATGGTTGGCTGGCTAGATGGATGGAGGAGGAGGAGGCTGGCTGGCTGGAGGAGGATGGCTGGCTGGCTAGAGGAGGATGGCTGGCTGGCTAGAGGAGGATAGCTGGCTGGCTGGAGGAGGAGGACGACTGGCTGGCTGGATGGAGGAGGAGGATGGCTGGCTGGATGGAGGCTGGCTGTATGGATGGAGGAGGAGGATGGTTGGTTGGCTGGCTGGATGGAAGAGGAGGATGGCTGGCTGGCTGGATGGAGGAGGATGGCTGGCTCGATGGAGGAGAAGGATGGCTGGCTGGCTGGATGGAGGAGAAGGATGGCTGGCTGGCTGGCAGGAGGAGGATGGCTGGCTGGCTGGATCGCTTGTTATTAAAAAAAAAAAAAAAATCTCGGTCTTTTTTTAGTGTCTGTAGAAGCACTTAAAACAAAGTGCTCCTACAGCCGCGATCTTTGCAGGGCTCTTCCTGCCCCAATCCCCACCCCTTTCGTGAATTGCAACCAACTGCTGCATGAATTAAAGCACCCGGACCTAACAGGAAACAGCTTTGCCTGCAGGTCCGGGTTGGTGATGTAACTGAATTGCCGTGAAAAAGCCGAAAGTAATTGCGACTTTTCCACAGCAATTCAGTGCAACTGCAAAAGCGGGACTTTTCAGGTCCCACTACTTGATACAGCGGGCAATGGGATAAGGTGGCTTAACCTGTGAGTGTCCCGCTGACAACGAGACGGGTGGCAACCTTATCTCTCATGCACCGTTCACTCTTCCTCATACACACATGCAAATCTATTCTGCATTCACAGATACATACAATCTGCTTTCATGCACGCATTCACGCATACACACAAACACACTCACACACTTTTTTTCTGAAAAAGTCCAAAGATAAGCGAAAACCCTCATGAACAGATATGAGGAATAACCAAGAAGCAGAGGAAGCTAGTGCCCACAACATAACTCAGCTTGAAGCTATTCTGCTGTTGGCTGATTTCCCTGAGAAGTACTGACCCACCCCAACAATCACCATAATTTCGATTGCTGTGTCAGTTCGGGAGCAGAGCTGTTACTTTACAAGGATGTTTGCACTAATTGTGTGGGCTGATTTGTTCCAAGATTTTGCAGATGTTTTCTAGATTGAAAGTAGCTTATACCGAGCTGAAGCCCCGACACTGGCATTCATCTTGGATGAGTAGTTTCAGGAAGAACAGTGTTTTGGAAACCAATACATTGAAGACAGTCTCCTATGAAAAAACTTCCCAATGCTGATTCTAGCAAAAATATACCTGGCCATAGTCTCTGGTTGAGTTTCTTTCAAATTAGTGGCACTACTCATCCAACACAAATAAAAGTAAAGTAACAGCTTTGCTTTCGAACTGACACAGCAATCGGAAATTACGTTGATTGCTGGAGTGGGCCAGTACTTCTCAGGGACATCAGCCAACAGCAGATTAATATGTGGAATGGCATGTACTGTTGAAAAAAAAAAATAACTGCAATAAACAACAACAGTATTGTAAGAGCTTTTCCCATGGCGACATTACATGTGAGTAACTGAGTGTAACAAGGCACCATCTTACCTTAATCTGGATCGGAGATGAAACAGCCCATAGCAAAAGACTTGCAGACAGATCTCCAGTCATGAAGTTAACAGCAGGATAAACAGAGGGATCCAGCAGTAAATTCCACAAACGCCAGAAAAAGAAAGGAATTTTTACTGTTGGTCCCCCTATTTACTTGCACAGAACAAAAGATTTTTGGTCAGGGGATGGAGGTGTTAAGCAAGCGGTGGCTTTGATTGCAAGACTGCAATTGGATGTCACCGCTTGCTTGATTAAAGGCATAGAAATTCGGCTTGCTATGGAGAGGAAAGTACAGAGGAACTGCAAGCCGATTTTATCAGAAAACTCAAATATGACTACCACATAACTTCATGCTGAAAATTAAGCTGACAAGGTAACTAACAATGTTCAGTTACTTTTTTAACTTAATTTTCAACAGTGGAGTTACAGTCTGACTGCAAAGTTATTTGCGCTGGGAGAAGGCACTCGGGTGTAACAACATGCAGTTACTAGCGTCCTACAGTGTGCTCGGATGTAACCACAGAGGTGCCACGACTCAGTAGTCAGAGTTAATGAGTTAACACAATCTACGTACACTACCCCTTCCCAGACCCACTACAATTAAATAGAAGTTATGTACTGATCATAACTTGGCATCTGTGTTGTCCAGTTTCATTATGCATCACCACTGAGTCCACAGATCTGACCTCAGATCAATCTCAGACATTTCTTCCAGCCTTTCAATCTGAGGCTCAAACTCCTCCCTCTCCCTTCCTCTTAATGCCCCACTTCTTCTCTAACCCCTCAGATCGACTTTGCTGCCCTCTGAAAAGTGATTTAGATTTATATTACTGGAAAAGTGAAATGAAAGCGACCACACTGAAGGTCAAACTAGGAACTTATGAGTTCCCATATATTCTCTATGACTCGCAGCTTATTTAAGATGGGGGAAGCAGGGGGGATGTGATGCATAATGAAACTGGATAACATAGATGCCAAGTTATGTTAAGTACATAACTTCTAATCTGATGTTGTCCATTTCATTATGCATCACCACTGGGTCAGTTCCCAGCTAAGTAAACCCTGGGTGTCCCTCAAGGAAGGATATGCCTGAGCACTGTGGAGCAAAGGATGCTCTGTTTCTAGAAATAATGTCCAACTTATAGTGAGACACAAGTATGAGATTTGGACCAGGTTGCTGCTGCACAAATTTTTGTCAATAGGAGTTATTACAGATAAAGCAGATGAGGCAGATATGGATCTGGTAGAATGAGCTCTTAACAGGACAGGGAGGTTGCATGCCATCCTGGGACTAAATTGTAGAAATACAATCAGTAAACCACTTGGTTAAAGTAATCTTGGATATGGCCTGGCCTAATCTAATTAGAGAAAAGGAGATGAACAATTGTTCAGATTTCCTGTGTGGATTATTTCTGTGCACAGAAGCTCAATTGTCTATGCACATCCAATGAGTGCAGCATATATTCACCCATATTGGAATAATTAGGGAAGAATACAGGCAAGTGAATGGTCTGGTTAATATTTGTCTCTGTGGTGAACTTCGGTATGAAGGAAGGATTTGTTCTGAGGGAGACTCTATCTTTGAAGAAGGTAATGTAAGGTGGCTGGGAAGACAGAGCTTGCAATTCCAACACTCTCCTTGCTGAAGTAATGGCCATTAGAAAGGCAGGCTTAGAAAGGCAGGCTTCCAAGACAAGAATTTTAAGTCACATAAGCTAGCAGGTTCAACGGGACTCTTGAGTAAAGCCTTGAAGTACAAGAGTGAAAACCAAGGAGAGGACAAATCTTTTATTAGAGGTCTGAGAAGAAAGAGACTTCTCATGAAGGCACTGCGTAATCTTGAAGTGGAGAGGGAAGACAAAAGATTGTTACCATTCCCTACATGAAAATTCATAATAAATGCTAGTTGTAATTTTATAGTGAATAAACTAGCTCCATGCTGAAAAAATGAATTGAGGAACACAAGAATATCTGAAACAGACATGGAAAAAAGATCAATATTCCACTCCGATGCCCAAATGGAAAATCTCTTCCATTTACTATGATATACTCGCTTGGTGGAAGACGTCTGAGAGGCAAGTATAATTTCTCGAACCAGGGAGGCCAGTCTGGACTTTCATAGAATCAGTGGAAGTGGAGAAACCAAGCGGTTAGTCTCAGGGATTGGAGATTGGGAACATGTTATTCCGATGGATGGAAAATCAGATCCTGTCTGGGATCCAGTATCCATGGGGGATACTTACTTTGAGACCACAGGAAGGGGAACCATACTTGATGAAGCCAAAAGGGGGCAATGAGGATTAGACTGGTGTACAACCTGCTGGCTTTCTGTAAGACTTTGGGAATCGGAGACTAAGCCTACAGGTGGACCCGGGGGGGGGGGGGCAATTGTGGACTAGGGTGTCCCTGGGTGACTCCCATGAGGGGGCGGGATCAGAGCAAAGTACTTGCTGCACTTGCTGTTCAGGGGAGAGGCAAAGAGGTCACAGCAAGGTTGGCCCCAACGGCTGAATATTTGATTCGCCACTGATTAATTCAGGGACCACTCATGTGGACTTCAGATCGATCTGCTCAGCCTGTCCTCCAGAACGTTGGACTCCCCAAGAAAGTGCGTTGCAATGAGAAAGTGGTTTGAAGAGATCGCCCATTCCCAAACTCTCATGGCCTCCATGCACATTGGGTATGATCGGGTCCCCGTGCTTGCTGATGTACCAAACAATCAACATATTGTCTGTAAGAATTGCAATTTTTCCCAGAGGAAGGCAGTCCTGAAAGGCTTGCAACATCAGAAGAACTGTCCTCATCTCCATGACATTTATGTGTAATTTGGTCTCTGTCATGGACCATGTGCCTTGGACCATCCTTCCCTAAAAATGTCTTCCCCCCACCCCAACAGAGAAGCATCCTTGGTCACTGTGGTTATAGGCAGAGGAGAGGTGAAGGGTCTGCCAAGATGGAGGTTATCTGTAGGCATCCACCACTGCAGAGGACGCCTGCAAAGCAGAGTTAGCCTGACTGGGAATGATACAGAATAGGCCATTGGGCCACTACGGTCCGCGTGAGAACTTGCATGAAGAATCTGGCTAAAGGGACCAGAAGAATGGCAGCTGACATGGACCCTAGGGCTAGCTGAGTTGGTGGTGTAGGGGTCTCTAGTAACAGTTGAACCTGCTGTCTCAAAGATCTTATCCTCTGTGGAGGTATGTCAGCTATCTATGTAGTTGTGTTCAATTGCATTCCTATAAACGCTGTGTCCTGTATGGGAAACATCTTTGACTTCACCAGTTCACTGTGATTCCCAGGCAATTGTAAAGCTGCAGCATAACCTGAATGGCTCGAAGTAGTTGATGCCTTGTAGGTGTGGTCAAGGGCCAATCTTCTAAGTATAGAAACACCTGAAATCCCTGTAGATTAATGTGGGCTGCAGCCACTGCCATGGATTTGGTGAACACCCAGTGGGCAGTGACAAGACCAAAGGGCAGTGCTCTGAATTGGTAATGAGTGTCTCCCAGCCAGAAGCACAAACATCTCCTGGAGCTCCTGTCTATTTTGATATGATAGTATGTGTACTGGAGATCTACAGAGCACATCCAACTGTCCTTGCGTACAAGCAACAGAACTGTACCATAACCATGCAAAACTTCAACTTCTTTACAAACAACTTTAGACTGCTCAAGTACAAGATCAGTAGAAGGTCCCCTGTTTTCATTGGCACCAAAAAGAACAGTGAGAAAGTTCCATATCCTTGATGTTCAGTTGGGACCTCCTGGGTGACTCTTTTTTTCCTAGATGTTTTTGAACCTCTAGAAAGGCCTTCTCCCTCTGACTGTGTGCACATTAAGGAGATATCTCCTGGAATTGAGAGGTGGAAGGGAAAAGGGAATAAAGTAACCTCTGGAAATTATATTTAACACCTAGTTGTCATTTGTTATGTCTAGGTGTCTGGGTGTAACGACAGTTTGCCTCCAGAGTAAGACAGTCAGGCGGCACCTCAGGTGTGCTAATAGGGCCTGTCAGAGAACAGTTCACTAAAGCCCTGATTTTGTGGACCCCCTCTAACTCTGGAAGGGCGTCAACCATTAAATCCTCTCCCTCTGCCTCTAGAAGAGGATTCATCCTGCGAATCCAGGAAAGACATTTGAGACTTATGGAACCACTTCTTCTTCCCACTCCATTGGTTCCTAGAAAAGGTCCATTGGGAGGAAGAAAACTTGATTCCTATGGCAGATAACGTCTTACCTTCCTACTCACTGTGGCTAAGAGTTTTTTTTAACTGACAGTCCAAAGAAGGAAGAACTGTCAAAGGGGACATTAATGAATGATGCCTTAAAGGGACCCACAAAGCCTCATCCAGGCATGTCTCCTAAGGGCTATACCTGAACCGGGTGCCTGATAGTTTCCTTCCACAGCATGGGAAATTTATGTCATTGAAGAATTAGCAATGGAAGACATAGTGGTCAGTTGGGGAGATACCTTCTTGAGGTCCTCCCGCGACAAAGACTGCGTCAGGGGGTTTGTGATTTCCTTAATCAAGTCTCTCTGGAGGTGCGTAAACTGTGCCAAGTAATTTAATGCTCCCAACGTAAAAGGGGCTGAGGCATTAACGCATTTCCCATGTCTGTCCAAAGCCCAAAACTCTTTATTTAGGGAATGGACAGAGGAGCTCTGCTTAGCTAGTTCATTCTTAGTGACTGCCAACACTGCTACACTGGCATCAACTGGGACACCTTTACTCCAGAACGGATGGTCACTGGGGGGGGGGGGGTGGCGGCTATCTGCACGTTTAGATATGGGCTCCATGGTGTCTGGCTCCTCCCAAGCCCAGTGGGCGATAAGATCAATGAGCTCATCTACTGGTGGAGTCACCCAGGATGTAGATGGCTGCATCCTGAAGGCCTCCAGGAACACTAACTCCTTGTAGGAAGGGGGCTGGGACAACCAGCCACCCTTTTGCTTCAGTATTTCCAAGATATCCCTGAAGGAGATATCGTTGGGTGGAGATCGGGAGGACACTTCCCCCTCATCAAAGTCAGTGTCCTGTGTCAATAAATCCAAAGGGGAGTCTAGGTGCTTCCACTTGTACCATCTCTTCTAATGAACCTCCCTCAAGGGATACTTGGGAGAGGAATCGGAAGACAGGGGGAACTTCTTGTTGAGGGTAGGTCTGGAGGCTCTCCTGAAGGGGTTGACTATCGACAAGATGGATGGGAGCAAAGCTCTGATCAGGATTGGATTAGGTAGGACCTGGGAAAAGAGGGGCTGCATCCCATGGCTTGGAGAAAGCCCTCTCTGCCACCTGGAAGGCAGACAAAGCTGGAGAGGCTTGGCCCCCACACTAGGAGCCAGAGCTACTAAGGTAGAGAAGGATGAAGCCACCCTGGATCGGATGCTTCCAGAAGACACTGGGCCCAAGTTGTCAAGGGCTGAGACCCCCAGGGGGAGAGACAGCTCTGAAAAGGCTGGAGCTGACACCAACCCAGAGGAGTCGGCACTGACATCTTGGGTCCAGGACATGCTGTGCTCTGGGGTTATTGGAGCTGAGCTAGTCTGGGACACTGACAGAGTCAAAGAAAGGCAGATTCCTTGTTCTCACGATGTCCCACTTGGGAAAACAAAATCCTGAAACTCCAAAGCCAATGGTTGGATCACAGGAGGAGGTTGAGGTATTGGGATTGGAGTTCTCATAGATTGTGCATGGGTCGAAGAAGGCAAGATCCCCAGCTCAATCTGGGCTGTGAGGAAATTCTGCTACATCCTGTTCATGTCTGAGTGGGACAGCCAAGAGGATCTCGAGGAGGAAGAAAAGTGTGTGGACCTGAATGAAGACAGACTAGTCCAGATGGGGCAGGGGAGGGAGATTTACTCTGATGTGGAGTATGACTCCGGGATCTCAGACCTGAGTGTTTCTGACCCAAGGAAGCTTGATCTAGAGACAAGGAGCTTTGGATCTGACCACTTCCATGGGATCTGAAAGGCTACTCCGACCTGAAGGCTGACGATCCAACAGCAAGGAAGGATTGTCTGGCGCAGGCTCTACCGGATCCGAAGAGCTTCTCAGAACTAAAGAGATGTGAGAACAGGTTGGATCCGATGTAGAAGGATCCGACAATTTTTGGCACTTCTCTGGCAATGAAGTTGTGGAGGGACTCTTCTTTGAAATGGATGTTTGAGCTCCAGAGATCAGTAAAAGGCCTCTTAAAATTAACTTGTTATGCCAAACAGCAAGGGCTCAGGGATTAAAGGCTATGTAGATGTCGCACTGGACCTCCAAGTGTCCTAGCCCAAGACAATACATGCACTTCTTGTGGGCATCCAAATGGGGAATTTTATGCCCACAAGAAGCGTTCCTTTTGAAACCGGTGGGTTTTGTCTGAACCCACTAGTTTGTCCGATATACTGAAAGTTAGAGGACTCACATACACAAGCACGCACACACACTAACACTAACTTACACTCAAAAGGAAAAATACTGGGAAAGCAGTTTTTTTAAGAAAGAAAGAAAAGGATAAAGGGGAGAATTGTTGGAGAGAGAAGTGGAGGGTGGGAAACTACCCTAACATCAGTGATAAACTTGAAAGAAATTAGCTAAGAAGGCAGGAGAGGTATAAGGAACTAAATGTGACAAGATATAACTAGAGAGACTAAGACAGAATTCCCTACAGGCTAGGAAGAAAAAGACAAAACACTTATCTGAGTCAGAGGCTGCGGAATGGCATCTGTGCTGGAAGATGGCAAATGAGATCTGAGGGGTTAGAAAAAAAGTGGGGCATTATGGGAGAGGGAGGAGTTTGAGGCTCGGATCATAAGGCTGGAAGAAATGGTTGAGTCGGATCCGAGGCCGGATCCGTGGACCCAGTGGTGATACATAATGAAATGGACAACATCAGATGCATACAAATTTAATTATAGCAGCAACTATCTATAATCCCACAAACATAAACCACGTACCATTTACTTTACTCACAAAACAATCTTATACTAATGTTACACAGAAATATGATAAGTTTATATCAAAAATACTTAAAATTTATATTTCACATTGCATCACAGCTCATACTTAGTGGGAATATTCACCCCAACCCTGGCGCCCAAACCAATCCAACCCATCTAGATCTTCACACCCCAATCCAGCCCCAACAACTATTAACTCTCAACAGAAAAGGTACGGACTTACTACTACTTAATATAAATTTCAGAAGTGTCATGAACAAATTCAAGATTTGCATGCCACCCTTGCTCTAGATACTCCAGATATAGCCCTTATAACAGAAACCTGGCTTAAACTACGCATCTCTAACAATGAAATACTTCCACCTCGGGATACAATATACACAGGCTAGGTAGACAACAGAAAAGAGGTGGTGGCATCACTTTTCTAGTAAAAAAAAACAATCTCAATTTAGAAACTTTAGACCAAACCATCCCAAACTTTAACAGCACCAAAATACTGTTTACTAAACTAGCAATTAATCCAAAGAAGCATATGAACATAGTAGAAGCCTGCATCCCACCTGGGAACAATCTGACTACTCTAGAACACATCCTGAACTGGACAGCAACATCCCTCCCTTAGGAAATAATTATAATGGGTGTCTTTAATGTGGACTGGCTCTCCTGTAGCTTTCAAAATCCCACTGACCATATTAACCTACACATTTTCTCACAAACAATCCAAACTTGTACTAGAGTAGACAAAACATTAAACAAACATTCAGTCCTGGACTGGATTCTTACAAACAGACCAAATTTACCCCTACACTCTGGCTGTCTCCAAGACTTCAGTGAACATATTCCAACTTATATTCTCCGACACCGAATAAATCTACAAAAACATACCACCTACTACCAAATCTGAGACAACAAAAAAATTATTCCTCAAAACTTCATAACTAGTTTAAAAAAATACAAGTAGGCACCACTCAAAAATCCCCCTTTAGATACTGCAGTTGAATACTTTAACTCAGCCTTCCTCAATATCCTAAACATCTTGCCCCCCCCCCAGAACAATAAGGATAAAATCCAATTATGCCCCTGGCTAGCCAAACAGACAAGATCTCTGTTAAAAACTAGTGATAAGGCCTGAGAGAAATGGGTCAATGACCAAACTAAAACTAACAAACATATCTAGAACTACAAAATAAATCTAAGAAACATATTAGACAGGGCAAAATAAATTACTGTAGCAATATCCTATCAATCAAAGAAAGGCACAATTATTTTGGGCTGCCATCAAGAAATCCTACAGCCATGACAAACTAGTACTCCCTCCCCAACACTTACCAATACTAAAGACAGCATAGCCTCACAATTTAAGAAATACTTCACTGAATCCATACTATCCCTCACAAACAATAATTGCTCTTCCCCTACCCAAACTCACACAGTAGCCATACTTGATCCCAACAACTTCTCTTTCCAACCCGTTCCAATAAACACCATAGTTAAACATCTGAAAAGGTTCATAGGTGTTTACTAGCCTAACGACCACAAGAGCTTTTTTAAGCCTAGCCATGCATCCCAAATCTATGGCAAGTTGTGATACCCTTGATAAGTGTAAGCATGAGCCTGGGAGATGAACCATTTACAGGTTACCTGTTTGCATTAGAGACATAGGTGCCAAACCAGGGATGAATTCCCAGTGTCCCATCCAATTGTCCAAGTTGCACTTGAAATGAGTTAGGGAGGAACTCTGCTTCACATGGATGGGAAGCCTGTTCCAATGATGGGGTAGTCTCTGGGATACATACCTTCTCTCTAGCAGGTCCTATTTATATCACAGGCAAGGTTTAAGTCTTTAGAACAGGTAATTCTGGTACCGTTTGTTTTGTGGATATGCAGGAGGGCCATCAGAGTGGGGTCTGACAATACCCTGTATGCCAGGCATAGATCTTCCCTCAAAAGCCTGTAGGAGACAGAATACAGGGATAGGGCCTTGAGGCGGTCTGCATACGAAACATTACTTATGCCCTGTATTCGTTTAGTGAGGAACCGCTATGGACATTCCAGTTGTTGGATATGCCTGGTTAAGTACATACTAAAGGGTGCACTGTACTCCATGATAGATCTGATGAACGCCGAATACAGTGGAACAGTGACTTCCTTGCACTTGGATGCCATACCTTTGTTTATAAGTTGCGCAGCACAGAATGATTTCCTCACCACTGTAGACATGTGATGATCAAAGGCTAGATTACTATCTATCTGTGTCCTGTGTGTTGTCAATATGATCGTTACCAGGGATAAATGATTTCCCAAAGGATATTACTATGCATTTCTTGGCATTTAGTTTTAGTTTGTGGCTCAAACACCAGCTATTTGCCTGTGTCAGCCCATCCTGGATAACATTTGTGTCAGTGTGAGATTCACTGACAGCTCCTAATTTGCAATCATCTGCAAATTTAGTCAACCACAGACCACTGACATTGGCCTTGACTTCTGAGAAGTAAATGCCAAAAAGAAACAGTCCAAAAACTGATTCCTGAGGGACTCCACTTGTGACTGGCCTCTTTGTAGAGGTGGATTCCTCAACTCTAACTTCCTGGGTCCTGTCTGTGAGCCAGTTGGCTATCCACTGGGTGACATACGGGTTTGTACCTAACCTCTTGAATTTGTCAACAATACCCACATGGGGCATTGTGTCAAATGCCTTGGCCAGGTCAAGGTAGGCAGTATGAACGATTTTGCCCTCATCCATTGCTTTGGTGACCTTCTCAAAGAAGTCCACCAGACTGAGTAGGCATGATCTGACCTTGACGAAGCCAAACTGGGTTGGGTCCAGTGTCTGGAGGCTTACTGTATCTCTATTGATCATCTCCATAATTCTTTCTATGGCTTTACATACAAGACTAGTGAGACTTATGGGTCTGTAGTCTCCAAGGTCTGTAGATGGCCCACCTTTGTGCAGAGGGATGACTGTGACCTTCCTCCATTCATGAGGCATGAAGCTTGTTTGTAGGCTACAGTTAAATAGTAATTCCAGAGGCCCTGACATGTCATGTTTCATGATATTTAGAAGGCATCCTGGGATACTGTCTGGGCCCATTGATGCAGTATTCTTGGCCTTACAGAGAGCATTAAGGACCTGTTCTCTAGTGATTGTAGGGGGAGTTATATTTGATGACATTTTCTGAGGGAAGATTGAAGGGGAGAGAGGAGTAAAGTTGTAGCTGTCAGGAGGTTTGCTAAATCTTCTTGCTCAGTATAGGTGGCTCCATTTAGAATGAGTTCTGCACACAGCTGTGTATTGCCTTTGGGGTTGTGGCATAGCTAAAGAATGCTTTGTGGTTGTCCTTGGCCTGGGAGGCCAAACATACCTAAAATTTGGCTTTGGTAGACTTTATTTGTCCTCTGAGTTGTTTGTTTAGTTTGAAAGGGCTGTTATCCTTCTGGTTGCTGCACCTCCTAATTTTTGCCATGGTTTTCTTCCTCCTGTTATACAGCCAACTGATTTTATGATTCCACCAGGGTGGCTTGTTTTTTTAGTTCGTTCTGTACTTCTTCCTGGTGGGCACAGCTGCCTCTATACAGCTATTAACACGCTTGTACATGGTTTCTGTGAACAGTTCTGCATAGACAGAAGTGTTTTCAGGGTTTATAGGAGCTTGAAATTTTGCCAGGTTCTCACTTAATAGCAGGAGACTAGCCTTGGAATAGATCTTGAATATTCCCGGTTGAGCTGGGGGTCCAGGTTTTATTTTTACTTTAAAGGAGACCATTCCATGGGCTGACCTTACCAGGGAAGGCATTACAGTAGGGGGTGTGCAGCACTCTCCTATATTAGTAAGGACCAGATTCAGTATGGTTGCACCCCTAGTTGGTGTACTGACTATCTGGTCCAGGGAATTTGTGTTTAGAAAATTCAATCAGTAAAAACAAAATGAAAATTCCAGCAAAGCTAGAACCTTCACTGAGTGAACTCCCAAACCTCTTATATTAGAGACACATGGGATATATGCAAATGACCCTTCTAAACATCAGGTGTTTCAGCTAATTGGCAATTCTGAATGCCCATGACTTGTTTTGTCGCTTTAATGGACAATTTCAGGACAATAAAGCCAAACCCCACTAGCTGTGAATATGCATATTTTGGCCTTGTTATGACCTCATCAGCACAGCACAAGCAGAGTGTTTCACTAAGCATAAGAAACACAGGGCTGTTATACCCAGCTGATGTCCATTATCATTAGGGCCACTGCAAACAGCAAACTAGAACAATAAGTGAGAAGGTCACTGAAAAACCAATCAGTAAAAACAAAGTGAAAACTCCAGCAAAGCTAGAACCTCCACTGAGTGACATCACAAACCTCTTGTATCAGAGGCACATGGGATATATGCAAATGACCCTTGTGAACATCAGATGTTTCAGCTAATTGGCGATTCTGAATGCCCATGACTTGTTTTGTCGTCACTCAGTGGAGCAACTTTTTAAGAGCACTTCTGCATGAGACTGCATTGAAAGAGGAGGATCTAGAGGCAGACATGTTGGAACAGCAGGCAACTGAACCTTAATAGAGGAATAAGATGTCATATGGTAATAACTCACACAAACAGTGTAAAATCAGAGAAACACTAGCCTGAATGGGTGATGGTGTTTTATTGGCACAAACTGGATACCTTTTTTTCCATCTGTTTATATATGATTTTCTAATTGCAGGCTTTTTTGCCTCCATTAGTATATTCTGCATGTCCCCAGAAAATAGGTGCCTGAAAGATATTAAGACCCTATCATACAGGCAGTCAATTCTAGTTATCTGGGGTCAGAATGTATAAAATATCCCTGATCTTGTGTGAGTAAATGCAGTCTGTGAGGAAGCTAGTGATAATTGCCCCTAGCCAATTCCAAAAGAAGGAAGAACTACTGGTGCCTGGCCAGAAGGCAGTCACCTCAATGATCTTTGGGGAGACCTTCTGAATCTTCAGAAATACCATTGATATCAGTGGAAAGAGTGAAAAAGCAGACAGGAACATTCCTGCCTAAGGAAAGTAAAAGGCATGTGTCTTCCAGACCTTCTTACATGGAGTCCTGGAATGGAATTTTGTCAGTTCATTTAGAAAGGAGGCAAAAAGGTCTATCTGAGGAATTCCCCACAGGTAGATCTAATACTGAAAGCCACCCCCCCATGATTCAGTTTCCATTCGTGAGGGTCTGCCTTGGTCCTACTCAGCTTACCTGCAACATAATTTTGCGCTAATGGACTGTAAAAAGTTTGTAGAGAGAGTCTGTGTTGTAAATATATTGGCCTGTATATTGGGTAAGAACTGGATCTCCCTTGCTTGTTTGTACCACATCACTGTGGTTACTGTCTATAACTACTTGAAGAGGTCCTGACACCACAGGTGAGGTGATTCACAGAGTTGACAGCCTTTCTAAGAGCTAGCATCTGTTCTATGTTTATGTATTTTGGTCTGTCTTTCTTGTCCCAAAGACCCTACTAGCCTATACCCATTGGCATTTCTCCATAAACAAAGTCTGAGGCATTTGTAATGACTGATTGCTTTGGAGCAGGATGGGAGAATGGGAAATAAGGATTCTTAGAGATTTGATATATCTATCAAGTGATTTCCCTTTTCACAATTCCCAGAACTGGGATTTGAAAAGACAACTGGGTTGATGCTGGAACTAAAGAGATTTCAGATACCAGTGTATGTTTCTTATGTGGAGTCTTGCAAGAGGTATCATAAGAATCACAGAAGCCACAAGACCAAACTCCTGAAACAGATCTAAATATAGATCATTTCTTTTTTCCTGTAGAAGAAGAAAAGTTCTTTGTACATAGGTGTCTAGCAGGCACATCAGAACACAATCCTGCGTGACAGTTAAAAAAATATGAATGCTCTCTTGCAGAGTGAGCCTATGCACAAGATCTCTTACTAAGGTGAGAGCTTCCTGATACTTAGAAAAACACTATGATGATAAGCAAGTTTTCTAAATATGGAAAAAATATAGATATCCTGCAGCCTATATTGGGTTATAACAGCAGCTACACACTTTGTGAACAGACATGGAGCAGTGGATAACCAAAAGGGTGCAGACCTGTTCCAGGGCATTTGTACTGCCAAAGTGATCATGTTTGTGCTTGTATATGTTGCCCAGTCAATGGAATGATAATTGAAATCACCGAAGACCAAGGTGTTTGGCTGTATGGTGAGTGATTCCAGTAAGTCCAGATTGGCAGTGTGCCTCTCTTGGTCCATGGTGGGGGACCTATATCTAATAATGATGTAGTAGGGTATTTTGCCTATAGTTAGTTGGACCTGGAATATCTCAATACAGTCATATTCTTTAACAGGTCTGGGGGGTGTACTTAGCTTTAATGAAGATGGATACACCTCCAGCTCTAGCTCTTTCACACTCATTTTGAGGTCTGAATGTGTGAAAGGCATTGCAGCCTTGCACGGCCGTGGTGCTTTCTGCAGCTCTGAACCATGTCTCAGTGACTGCACAAACTGCAGCATCTTCCAAGGTGAGGAGTGCTTCCAGGGAATGCAGTTTCCTGTTTAGGCTCCTAGCATTAAGCAGCATAACTTTGAGTTTGTCTCGAGTGGATTTTGTTATGTTGGAAATTTTGTTATTTTGACATAGTCTAAAATAGGCACTATGGGGAGAGGCAAGAGCCTTTGGCAATATCCAAAAGTCTAGAGGAGACAGGTGCAGACCACCTCTGGCAAAGCAGTGTACTCTGTCGGCCATGTCCTCCCAGGCTGAAAGATACTGGATGCCCTTGGACTGACATCATCATTTTTTGTCTATACTGTGACATCATCCTGAGTGAAGGTAGAATGCTGCTTATGGCTAGGCCATACCTGCCTGAGACACACAATCTGAGAGTTCAGTCATGTCTCTCTTCATATAGTCCAGACATGTATGGCTCAAGTCATTCACCCCAACATGGGATATGACAGACTCATACCGGTAGTAGTTGCTGTTCAGTGACTTGAGTGCATGTATGATTTGATGGATCCTGGCACTTGACAGGCAGCTGACCATGACCTTATCCTGCCTAGTGAGTGGGACATCTGTGTGTCTCACTATGGAGTCGTCTAGGATCAGGGCATTAGGTTCTGAGGTGTTTTGCCTTAGGGGCTTATTTGCTGAGACAATGGTATGTGTATTATTATGCGTAGTGGTTTCTATTCACTTTGAAGTGTGTGCAAGTGGTTTGCGCTTGAGAGGTCTCTGATCTTTTGGCAGGCTTAGTATGTGGGTTCATGTGTTATGACCTTATCTTGTGTGGGAGGTGAAGTGTGCGTGCTGAAAACCTGTTTGATGTGCGGTTTGTTGTTATGTGAGAGGAATGATTCCAATTTCATAGTGTAATTACATCTCTCACATACAGTACTTGCTTGTTTTAGGAGTAAGTGGTTGTCAGAATACATGAGGCAATTACTACATTGCCATAGATGCCCATGTCAATCAGGCTGGCTGGAGAAATGGTGGGAAATGGACTGTCCATTATAGCAGGTTTATACAATAATTACTATTAGGAAGTGGTCTAGTTAGACCAGTTTTTGCTCCAAGATTAAAAAATAGGCTTATTCTATTGAAGGTTAGGGATGAAAAAACTGTGGCAATGATGCTCATTGCACAGCTGAGTTACCCGCAGTGCAGTAGAGAAGCTTGGGAGGGAACCACTGACAGATGTCTAGGGAAAAATTGTGCTTCAGAGTGTTTGCGCCACTATCTGCAAATGCAAGGCTTAAATACAGGCAAAATTAAACATGTTTAAGCTAATCTACCAATAGAAAAGCACACAATGAACCTTCCTCCAGCAATCCCTAGCTCAGATAAGGCTGTATCCACACTCTTCTGCCACAAGGGTGGACAGGAGTCCCTCTTAATGTAAGATGGCTGGTTTGGTACTCAAGTGTAACAAAAACAGGCTAGATTCAGCAGATCTGAATCTAGACTATGCTATGTAGACTATAGTACAGTTGAAAAACAAGTGCAGAAAATAATCCAGTCACAACAGTAAAAAACAGAAATAATACAGTAATCAAACACAATGCAGTTTATAAAGTGCAATACAAACACAAGGCATACTTATTTTCTTGAATTTTGCCATGGATGCCTTGGATTAAAGCAGAATCACACTGGACCTCTGCAAAAAAAAAAAACACCAAAAGGATAGTAGCTCTGGTTAATTGAGAGTAAACTTCCGCAAAAGTGAGGCTTAAATACGGGTAAAATTAAACACGTTTAAGCTAATCTACCAATAGGAAAGCATGGAATGAACCTTCATTTGGCAATCCCCAGCTCAGACAAGGCTGGATCTACCTCTTAATGTAAGATGGCTGGTTTAGCACTCAAGTGTAACAAAAACAGACTAGATTCAGCAGATCTGAATCTAGACTATGCTATCTAAACTAAAGTACATTTGAAAAACAAGTGCAGAAAATAATGCAGTCACAGCAGTAAAAAAGCAGAAATAATGCAGTAATCAGACGCAATGCAGTTTATAAAACACAAGAAACATAAGGTACACTTATTTTCTTGATTTTTGTCTTCGATGCCTTGGATTAAAGCAGAATCACTCTGGACCTCTGGCAAAAGAGTCCAAATGTACAGCAGCTCCAATTAATTGAGCCCATCGCCTTAATCATCTGTGTTAAATGCCAGATGATTTAGGACTACCATCATAAGACAGTTGTGGTGGCCACAAACTTAACTTTTTTTTTCAGATAGTTAGGCTTTAGTACCAACACATGCCAATGTTTCATGTTTCACATTGTCAGTCTCTACCAAGCAACACAAACAGTACCAAAGTGGGACTGGGCTTGAAGTGTAGTCATGGCAGGAAAACTGTGAAGGTCTGAGTATTTTGGCAGTGAAACTAAGAACTTTTCTATGAGGAATATAAGGACTGAGATCTGAGCTGTGCAAAAAAAAAAAACAGAAAAGAGCCGAGTGACAGAGAGGATAGTGTGTTCACCTGTTCTAACATATGTAACCATGGTATACACCAAAAGAACATACACATGCATGAGAGTGCAGACACAAGAGAACATTCTGGAATGTGCGGAGCTGGGGATATCAGAACTTTCACAATATATTTAATGCAAAAGGCTTCTAAAGTCATAGCTATACAGTAATGAATTCTTTACTAAATTCAAAGCTATGTAACAAAATTATCTGTTGCAATGTGTAATGGCCTGTACCACACTGAACTACGGATTATGGTCATGCTATGTATGTAGAGCTACTGTATCTCATTTGTATAGTACTGTACACCAACTGTACAAACACTGCATAAATGTGTCCGTCCATGCCTCTGGTCCAGGTTGTGGCTAAAAAGGATGTTTGGACTAGCTGACTCAGCCAGTAATCAAATATATATACATACATAACCTGGGGACTGTAATCTGTAATAATGCAGACAAGAAGCAAGACAACTCATCTATCTGCAGAGTATGAAAGTACACGGATAAATGCCTCTGTATAGCATAAATCTATTCTTTAGCTCTGTAAAAAAAGAGTACAATATAAACATGTTACCTTTTCCTTTAGGGCAGTCTTTCATATCTAGGACAATTCGAAGTCCATCTAGGTTTGAGATGGGAATGCCAAGATCAAGAGGTTCTATTTCTCCACTCTAGAAAAGTAAAAGTGAATGAAAATACGTTTACAACATACATTTAGTTATAAAATAATTAAAACTACTTATTCTATTACATCTTCATTCCTCAAACAACATCTGTAAAAGAATGTAAGAAAATAAAAAATAAGAGTTTTGAACTATTAGGTTATTCAATAATAGCTTATTTTAGATAAAAAAATAAACACTGCAATCCATGTTCTTCTATAGGAAAAAAATGGCATGTAATAGCAATTATTAAGAATGCTCTGGGATGCAGAACGTCACTGATGTGCCATGGTGGAGTCTTTGCACATCAAAATATTGCTCAAATGTGTTAATAAATGTTAAACATGATGGTATCAAAGGCAGAAATCTGCCATTTTTATAAACATTCACAGAGGATGGACAAAGTACATTTGATCACAGCTTCTTATTAAGCTTGCAGCCAAAAAGACTATTAAGTTCAGCCACATCATCCAGTACTGGTGGGAGACTAACAGTGTCCCCATTAAAGAGATTTTCCCCAACATATCCCTTGTGAAAATTTGGTATCACCAATCCATTCATTCAGATGGTTTTAAAGGCTGCCAGGGAAGTACTACTGCTTAACATGTAGGTTCACAGGTTCAAGATAGTTACTAGGTCTGTCGTTCAGGAGACCACTGAGGAGCCTAGACTAATTTCCCAACTGGCCCAAAGTACTGCCTGGTTAAACAACTTTGCTTAAAGTCACACAGTAGCAAATGAATGAGTGACTCAAACCTTGAACCACTGGAAGCAGCTTATTATCAGCTCATAGCATTCAACCTCTGTGATGCTAGACAAAATAGTAACTTATGAGTTGTAAAAGCCACCCTGCCAGGAGGAACCTGGAATGGAATCAAAGACCTCTTCATCTGCAGTCAAATGTGTGACCACTAAGCCACACACCTTATTGAACAGCCTGTTCCAGAAACAGAGGTACGTTGGGTAAGATACCTTCCTGCACTCTGATTGTCTCAATGTGGCTGTATAACCTAAGTTCTCTAAACCAGGGGCTTGCCTTACCCATGGTTCTATTTAAGTGAAGGAGTTCAAAGAGTGCTGGGCTGTTCAGTGCTTAGAAGGCTAAGCAGAGCTCACCTCTCACGAGCCTGTAGGACATTGAGTAGAGGGAAAGGGCTTTTAGTCTATCATAGTAGCTAAGGATACTGAAGCCTGAAATCCTCTTCGTGAGGAAACATTAAGGTCTCTCAATTTGGTTTACATGTTTACGGAAGCATACTGCAAATGGGGCATTACATTCAAAGATGGGCCTAATAATGGAGGACATGCAGGACTACAGCGTCTCTGAATCTTGTGGTTATATATATAAAGTCCAATTTATGCAAGATAAAAGGACTTGTAAACCACAACTGAGACATGGTGGTTAAAGGGTAGTTTGTTACCAACACAGGTATCAAAGTCCTTGATGATAGTGACAAATTTTCCATGGAATGTTAACTATATATGTGGTACTAATGCTAGACTGACTAATCAAAACTAGGCTACATTTCTTGGAAGTGAGGATAAGCCCATGATTAGCACACCAAGTCTTTGTCTGGTCCAGTCCCTGCTGGACAATCAGGGTATCAAAAGGAGTTTGACAACCACCCCCCATTGGCAAACTTTAGTCAGAGTCCCTTGATATCAGCTTTCCTGTCAGAGAAGTCTACCCCAAACAGAAAGATAATCACCAGGACACAGCCCTGTGAAATATAACTGTTCATATATTTCCATCTAGAACAAAGCAGCAGCCAATGTAACAGAAATCATAACATTTGGGTTATTGTGCCTTCTTTGTTACAACTGGAGGCTAAAACTGCAGAAGTGGCTCACTTCCTAATATGTACAAGCCATAGAAGGCTCATATCAGTATGCACTGACACCAGTATGTGCATGGCTCCCTCTTCTATCCATTGCTGATGCATGCAATCTCCAGTCGTTTCAGCTGCAGTTCCCTGACAGAGAAAGACAGATGTGTCAGATGATTAGCCCTCTCACTGAGTAACAAAACAAGGCATAACACTTTACCAACTACATGACATTAATATACACAGTGGTAATTAACTGTAACCAATAAGTAATTAACTATGATATGGAAACAGAAATAAAATTAAATAACAACAGTAACAGAATTAAATAATTTAATATAGAGGGCTATGATCATGTCACCAATGCTTACTGACTTACTATGTGTTCAGACGTGGATGCCAAGAATCTTGGGGGTCCATGTCATGAACATACAACATTTTACAACATTAAAGGGATTTGGCAAAATGGTTAAGGTGTTTACCTTAAAGACAAGAGGTACAGGGTTTGATTCTCACTAAGAAAAATGGGCTAGGCTTAAATATGGTCCACAAGGGCAGCTAGCCTAGTACTTACCTATGAATCTCTAAATTAGGTTAGGATTAGCTACCCGATCTTAACCTTTTGTAGTGTGGAGCTTTATCTGCTCCATGTACTACTAGTTAAAGTAAAAAAAAATAGTTAAATGTTTTGCCAGCTTTGAAAACTGTAAATCATTTAGTAAATGCTGTCAGAAAGGCACTGTAACTCATTCCTTTACATTTACACTTATTCAGGAATTACAGTTATAGTAATTTCAGGTGTATGACATCAGATAAGGGGGCAGAACTGTAATCATGGAAAAGTCTGACTACATACAAAGAATGTTTAATATGTTATTTGATGAAGCTTATAGCAAAACATCATTGAATGAAATTAATGTGTCATATCATGAGATAGATATATATTTTATTATATGATATGCTCATGCAGGGACAAATAAATGTAGATGAATAGGTTCATAGGTTTATACTAGGCTATCTGCCCTAAGGCATTTATAAGCCTAGCCTAAATTTTTGTGGCTTACGCCACCCCTTATATGAAAAAATACTGTGCCCATTAGTTTGTTGTGCCTCTGTCCAGCAGTGACACAGAGATGATTCCCGGGGTAAACCTACGATCTCCCATCCACAGGTCAAGATTTCTCTTGAACAGAGCCAGCGAGGTGCTCTGCCTCACATGGACCGGGATTTTATTCCACAGCATAGGGAGTCTCTGAGTGATAAATCTATCCCTCCAGCACGTCCTAGAATATATTTACATATTGACCATCCTACAGTTTTTGGAGTGCCCAAGATTCATAAAAGCATTAATGATTCCCTTTTTAGACCAGTTGTTAATGTAAGAGCATCAATGAAATATAACACAGCTAAATTTCTCAATCATCATTTAAAGACTGAATTCAACAGGTGGACTATCTGTGTAATGATTCCTGGCATTTTCTTATGAAGTGTAATCAAGTAACCAGTACTGATACAATAGTATTCTTAACAACAGATGTTAAACTTCTTTTTACTTCCACTTCCCATAATATAAGCATTGAATGTTCTTTAGAATTTTTGACATCAAGGATGAAGATAACCCAACAAAAGATAAATGTTTATGGTCAATTAATGGAATTAGTCCTTAATTAAAATTTTATATATTTTGAAGGACAATATTTCTGACAAATGAAAGGGTGGCCACAGTGGTGCAGCGGTTAGCATTGTCGCCTCATAGCAAGAGGTTCTCCGGTTCGATTTTCGGCTGGGGTGCCTTCTGTGCAGAGTCTGCAAGTCATCTTTGTGGTTGTGTGGGCTTTCTCTGTGTGCTCTGGTTTCCTCCAACATTCTAAATACATGCAGTAGGTGGATTGGACACTTTAAATTGCTTGTAGGTGTGAGTGAGTGGTATGAATGAACTACTGTTTCACGGCTAGCCACCCAGTGGTGTAAACCTTGGCTCGAGATGATTGTCACTGTTGAAGTGACACCCTGACCCCATATGCAAAAATGGAAAAAAGGGGTAGAGGATGGATGAATGGATGGATTCCAACAAATGAAAGGGGTAGCCATGGGTGCCGTATGTGGACTACTTTATGTCAATATAGTAATGGCAGAATGGGAGAATAAATATATATATTTAGCACCGAATATTCATCCTCATGGGGTCTCTATACCAAATACCTGACAGCATTTTTATAATGTAGGCAGACAACCCTGAAAAAATACCAAAATTTATTGATTATATAAATCACACGACATCCTTTTTATAATTTACTTATAATACACATAAACATTACACAGTCTGTTTAGATGTTTTGATCGAAAAGGATTACACTAATGATGCCCTAATATCACAAATATATCAAAAGCATACATATTTAAATTCATTTTTGCATTACAGCGGTAGCGTTGTTGCCTCACAGCAAGAGGTTCTCCTGTTTGATTCTCGGCTGGAGTGCCATCTTTGTGGAGTCTGCATGTCCTCCCCGCTGTCAAGTGGCCTCCGAAAGACATGCGTGAATGGGTGTGCCTTCACTGAAGGTTGGGAGTCGGGCTGACAACTCTGCACCATAAAAATCGACTGCCAATCATTAGCGGACCAGAGTTCTGCTGTGGCGACCCCTAACTGGGAAAAGCCAAAAGGAAAAACAAACATTACTCAAGCTGTCATTCTTTTCATCAAAAATGTGCTATAGTAAAAGGACAATTGGTGAGGGCCACACTTATGTTACATTATTCAATGATTTCATGAAAGAATGCCAATTATTAAAATACATGTTTCTAAAGACAGCTTATGGCATGGCTCTCGTCAATTCCATTACAGCTGAAGTTATAGAAAAAAAGAAAAAATTTTTTTTATACACCAGTGTTAAATTATGGAATATGGAATGTATTGAGCTTAAATCAAAATGAGAATTGGCAGTAGTATCACAGATATCTATCAGCGTCGTAAAGAAATAAATGCCCTTGATAATGAAACAACATGCAGAAATAATAATTATGAGCTAACATTCGTTACTACATATTGTATAGATAGTGAGAATATTAATAATAATATACCAAAAATTGGCAGATAATTACTGCCAATTTGAATTCTAATAATAAGTTAGGTGAAATGGCAATAATCACATACAAGAAAGGTAAAAGTTTTAAAAATATATTTGAGCAAATAAGATGCATAAATAGTTGTGAAATTATAAAATGACAAAATGTGGAAGTCGCAAATATTGTCATTATATAAAAGTAGGGTAGACAGTTAACATTGTAGACAGTGTTGATAAAACATCAGATGTCGGGAAAAATGAGCGTAGATTGTAGACAGTGTTGTTAAAACATCAGATGTCGGGAAAAATGAGCGTAGATTAAGAGATTGAATACATGAATATCTTTATGAAATAAGACACATAGTAATGCATTAGACAAACATCTCACTCATGGTTTTGAGTTTTTTTATACTAAAAAAAATGGTACATGCTCCTTGGAAGGAAATGTTAGAAAGGTAGGAACTATGGTGGCAATAACATTTAAATGCCACAGTACCACCAGGATTAAATGAAACTATATCTATTTCTTGCCTACTGAAATTAAAAGCATATCAAATGTAAGTAATTTTATTTATTTTTTTAAACAGGAAACATATTTATTAAATTATCATGTATGACATAGGCCATGTTACATTTATAGAATAAAGCATAGTGACACAATCTCAGTTGCAAACATTATACATTCCAAACCATGCCAACACAACTGTAGCTGCAAATAATAAACATCACTTTTAACATATCCATTGTTAGTCAACCATTACATAGCTCATTCAAATCCTGCCTTCTTTTAAAGCTCATTCCACCTCTGCATGTAATGATCCCACAGTTCCCATTTTTTTCCATTTTAATTTGCTCCTGCCCTTTTCTAAAGATCCCAGTTCCAGTTTTTTTAACTCTTTTACTATCTTAACTACTTCTAGTAAAGTTGGTTTAGACTTTGATTTCCATTTTCTAGTAATTAAATCAAGAAGAAAAAACAGCGTAGACACCATGTAAAAGAACATAAAACATAACTTTAATCAAAATTATAAAAAACAGATGAGCACTTTCGGTTAAAACCTTCTTCAGATCTAAAACAATAAAAATGGAAAACTCATTTACAGAGGCTGTAAGCCAATCAAATTTTACATTGCAACTGATGTCTTTTTAAAACACGCTTAAGGGGAACCTGGACATTTAAGCCTGGGAGCTTATCAGCTTGCAGTTCTGCAATCCATCTTAACTCATCTGTCTCTGTATAATTAAAAATGTCTCCACCTCTCATGTCAGGGACAATAGTTTGTAAAGCCATAAAAACAAAACAATGTAATGGAAACTCACTAATATGCTTAGCTAAGGCATTATTATGATTATTTCTTGATGAAATATCTCTGACATTTTTTTTATTTATTTAACATTTGCTTACCGGAAAAGTCCAACTTGGAACGAGCCGATTTTCAGCGGAGGCCCAGGGAGAAATGCTTCAGATGCATGTCTTTGTAACATGGGAGGAAACCGGAGCACCCGGAGGAAACCCACATGAATGCAGGGAGGACATGCAGACTCCGCACAGAAGGCACTCCAGCCAAGAATCGAACCTGAGAGCCTCTTGTTGTGAGGTGACAATGCTAACGCTGCAGCTGTGCGCCATCCATGCTGAAGCATTCTTTCTTTAAATTGCCTCTCGGTCTTACCAACATAAAATCATGAACATTTATTACAGGTCGCAATGTAAAACAAGATGCCTGGTGGTACAATCTGTATATAATTGTGGAGTATATTTATTAAAAAAGTGGGATGAATAATGACATTATTAATATTAATATAGCAGCAAGCTTTACATGACTTGCATGAAAAAGTACCAATCCTATGGCTCAAAGCTCTTTTAATATAAGGATAAGAGTGACAAGGTCTTTGTTTAGATTCCTACAATTTTTAAACAAAAAAACTTGGTTCTTTCCTAATAGCCATCCATAACTGACAACTTCCAATTATTTTTGATAACTCTACAAACATCCTCCACGTCACTAGTATAGGTCATAGCAACTCTGGCGTTATTTCTGCTAAAATTAAATTGGCCTTCTGTTCTTCACTGCATATCAGTTTTACTTATATCATGATCCGTATACTTCGACAACCCATCCCTCTCAACAACCCAAGATTACAGTCTATTATCTTTAACATTCTTTTCTCCAGGCTTTCTTTTTTTACATCACAGTGCCTACATTTCTTAAAACTAAAAAACAAGACAGAAAGAAAAAGAAAAAAAGGGGCATCTGTTTACTTTAGCATCACTATAACACAAAATAACTGAAAATACTTTACAATATGACATGCGGTATATGGCATGTTTTATGAAAACACTGTCAATTGTTTTACTTGCAGTTACTTCTTTCCTTCCTCTTCCCCTCTTCTTAATATTTTTCCAAACATTAATGACATGGATTTGGACATATGCTTTGGAGTCCCCTACAAGTTTAACTAAGTCAAAAAAGTTCCGTATTCCATTTTGTTCTTGTTCAGCCACATTTCACAATTGTGGCTGATGCTTTGTAATCGCACATTTACTCATTAATTTCTGAGTTGCTGGTTTTCTTCCTGATGATGTCCATCTCCCAACTCCAGTCTCTGGTTCATTTCCAATGTAATAGTTCTTCTAGTCAACTCCTGTGGTTTTCTCTCTCTCTCGAGCATTTTCCTTTCTAACACTGGAAAATGTTTCACTGGCAAAGTCTCTTTCTATGGGCTTTGTTAGCAGAAGAACAAGAAGCATAATCCCCTTCTGCTTGATAGCTCACATTTTGTTGGGCAAACTTTTGTATTTCCTCCTTAACATGTTCTGCATCAAAGAAAGACTTCGATTCTCTAGGAAAAATATTCTGAAGACTGCTGGATAAAGCATCTTAAATCTTACACATGCCTCTCAATATTCCCTGACTGCTGGAATAAATCTGCTACTCTTCTGCCTGCTGTATAGTGAGTAATCATTTTCCAAAAACACACTGTCTCCAGCTTTTAGTACTTTGCCCTTCTGACACCGTTTTGTCAGAATCAACCATTGGTTGCCAGTATGATTTCAATTTGCTATTAGATGTCTTGGCTGATTTCCCATGGCCAGGTTTGGAGCATACACATGATGTGCCCTTTCAATTAACAACTCCTGCCGTGGAATACACTCCAGTTGCTTACTCGTGCTTTCATAAAATTAATGTAGTCTGTTCCTTCCAATTTCTCTGACACAGCAGAAAATGTAAAGTTTTCCCTACATGCTCTGTCCTCTGATTCTACCATTTTTTGAAACATCTCTTCTTGAGCAGTCTCATACTCAGCCAGTGTTTTCTTCATTTTGACCTTTGATGTTTGCATTTTTATCAGCTCATCTGAATATTTTTTGAAAGCTTCTTCCATTTTCCAGCCTTTTGTTATTGGAGTTGATATACTCCTTTAGTGTTTCATGTATTTTAATCAGCTCTGAGCACATTTGACTTATTTCTCCTCTAGATTACCAGAAGTCAAGTCTTGCATCAATGCTGGAGCATGAACTGCTTTTTGCTGTACAACTGCAGGTTTTTTCCCAGCCAGTGTCTTCTCCTCACCTTCTGTGGCTGATTTTCTTTCAGGTTCTGTAAACTTCTCTGCTGGCATCCAGGCTGTGCACTTACTAGCCAGTAAATGAAATTTACCTTAAAAGACAAACAGACTCTCTTTTCTGAGTTTCTGTTTTCACACAGTGAGCTGAAATTAAGCTGTTGCTCAGTGTGCAGTCATCTTGGAAGTTCCAACTAGATTCATTTTTCAACCCTTCTGTGCAGTTTAACCTCATTCCACTTCTCTGTATGAATATACTTAGCTTCTGCTAAGGCTTGCATTCCAGCAGCAGGGCATCAAACACATTTCTTATTTTAACATTTGCTTCCCACCAAGTTTTGTTTAAAAACTGAAGCAAACCATCTTGCTTAAGAATGCGAGCTGTGCAACAGGGACCCTCCTACTGAAATCATTCAACTAAGACAGTCTGCTGAATCTCTCAACTAATTACCACAAACACTTTTTTTAACAAAAAAACATCTTTATTAAATTAGAATCAAAGAGCAGGTACTAGTGTAAAAGAACGGGTATAAAATTGGCGTTTCAGAGTTGATATTTGTTCAAGCACCCAAGTCCAAATCTATTAATGCAAGTTTGTTTATTTAGCAAATAAAACACGGATAAGCGCTTTCACTAAAGTTAGCTTCTTCAAATCCTACAGACAGGGAATCAGGACAACATATTTATAGTCAACGTAATAAAATAATTAAAACAATTAAGTGAATTAATTAAAAACAGCTGAAATTCAATCACATAGACGAAGGAAGCAATTTGAATCAGATAAGGCACCCCAGCCGAGAATCGAACCGAGAACCTCTTTGCTGTGGCGTATTAACGTTATCCGCGCACCCACACAATATGAACAAAGTGTATATTCATTTAAAAACAAAATATGTATATACCAGATCATCTTTATGTAACATTTATAGTACTGATGATATGTTAATATATAAAAAAAATTTTATATAAGCTAAAATGATTGTATATATAGTAATAAATATGAATAAATAAATGAATTAGTCAATTAAATATACTACTTCAAATAAATATGCATGTTAATACATAATAATACATATTAATACATTTAAATATAAATATGTTCAGTTTGTATATGTTAAGAATGTAGAATGATATAATATGTAGGTATATATGGAATTGGTATATGTATAAAATTTATAGGTATGTCAATAAATAAATTAATGAGTGTCATAAGATGTATTGTATATATGTATGTGAATATAATATATGATTTGATGTGTGTATATAATAATATATGCATAAATGTATGTATAAAAAATGTTGTGAATATAAATATATGTGTATATAAAACCAATGTTAATAATGAAAGTGTGTTAAAATGTTAAAGATGGGTTGAAATGAATGAATATAATGATGAATATAGATGATAGAAAATGTATGATAAAAGTGTATTGATAAAAAGATGTATATATAAATATATTTAACTGAGACTGGTAGATGTAAATGTATAAAATTGACTGTGATGTAAAGTAAATATGTATAGTTCTGTGAAAGGTGTTCTTATTGTGGGGGGTGTATATAGTAAGGGGCAATATAAAGATTTGAAGTTTGACAAGTATATATATATATATATATATTTATTTAATGTGTCTACATTGCTTAAGATAAGGTTTTATTGATGTCCTTTCATTTAAACCATGTCCTTTGTCTGCTCTAAGTTGAATAATCCAACCACTCTCCCTTCCTTCTGTATGACATCTTATATTCCCTCCCCTTTCATTTGGTGTTATTACTTCCAGCACTCTAAATGTAAATGTGTGGGAATCCCCTACCTGCATTATGTGCTTAGCTAGAGCATTATTAAGGTTTTTCTTTCTAATGCTATAACAGTGCTCCCTCATCCTATCCCGTAGGCAACGATTAGTTTTGCCTACGTAGAATGAGGAGCATAGTTTACATACTGCTAAGTACACCACATTGCAAGTCATGCAGTTGGCATCAGCAGTGATGTGGAATTCTTTGTTCAAGTCTGGATGAATAAAAATAGGATCAGTATATACTTTGGACCAAGTACTATAAAGGATGATAGAAGTACTATAAAGGATGATAGAAGCACCATAAATCCACATAAAGTTAAATTTTCTACTTTTTTTACCAGGGACAATAATGAAATCAAATATATTATCAACAAGTACTGGGACATTTTAATGACTGATGATGGAATTAAGGGCATAGTAGGGGACAAGCCATCGTTCCTATATAAGAACAAAAGAAATTTAAAAAGGCTACTATGCTATAATAAGGACAGAAAAGACACACCATTAGATGCGAACACCAGACCATGTGGACACTGTAATTTTTGCTCATTAATCAATACTGATCCTATTTTTATTCATCTGTAATGCAATGAAGTATGTCTCGGGAGAATGGGGAGAATGGGGAAGAAAGTATAAGCCATTATTGGGAAATGGAGATTCACTATTAAATCATATTAGTCCCAATGTTATAAAAGAAGGGAGATTAGAAACAATGAATACAGGTGAAGAATATAGCAGAGCTTGTATACTAGAATACAGTAAACATAGTGGAGAAATTAAGATAATTCTTGACAAGCATTGGAATATCACTCGGATAGATGGGGAAATCTCAAAAATAATAGGGGAGAAACCATTATGTGTGTTCAAGAATGGAAATAACATGAAGAAATTATTGGAGAGGAAGATTCAACCTAAAGATTATAATGTTAAAGGTACCCATAAATGTGGGACATGCAAACAGTGCCAATACATCATAACAGCCCCCAGTATTGTATTAAAAGACATTAATAAAACTAAAGTGTGGTTTCAAAAGGGTAACTGTAGATCCAGACATCTGATTTATCTAGCAAAGTGTACAAAATGCTCAGCATTTTATGTTGGAAAAACAACCAGATGCCTGAGAAATAGAATTCTGAACACCTTTACAGTATACAAAAGAAGGATGACAGAAATGCCCTGTGGAGACACTTGAATGAAAACCACGAATGTTCAGGTTTTCACTTTGGAATACTAGAATTAGTTAAAGTCAATCCCAGGGGAGGAAACATAAAGAAAATAGTAGGGGAAAAAGAAATTATTTGGCAAATTAAATTAAATGCTTCTGTTAGCCCAGGAATAAATGAATACCTGTCAATCAAACCTATTTTAGAAGCCCATATATAAATTGAGTACAAAGTCTATAAATTCATGTGTTTGTAATATTATGCTTGTTTTTAATTTAAATGATTTAGTTATAACCTCTATGTATTATAGTATAATTATTAGATGGAAAGGAATATACATGAACTGATGATGTTTTAAAAAAATTATTTTAAAATAGTTAAGAAATGCACTTGCACTTTAAGACACTAATGGAACCATCATGTGACTGAAGAAGAATGTATTTAAGAAATGTTTTAGCTTAGTAGTATTGTTCTGATGAAGTCTGAATTGATGAAAGCGCTTAACCGAAGGGTTTTTAATTTGTATTTAATAAAAAGTTTTTAATAAGGTCAACTAAAGAGTTCAGTAATTGTCGTAGTGCTGGTGCTGGTGCTGGTGTTACTACTTTCGAGTGGGAACAGTGATATTTTCAAGTTCTTTTTTCGGCTGTGTGATAAATGCTTGACCCATCTAATATCAGGTGCATAGATGATCAACCCAAAGTCTCATCAGCTGGCAGCTGATCTAATAGCAAAAAAGCTGATATAGTGTTTAAAGTCAACTTAGCAGCTCACTGGAAAGCTAATACTGGTGCCAAGAGACAAGTCTGCGAGGAGGGAGGGTGTAATGCCAGAACCCCCCTAAAAACAGCACCACACCAATAAAGACCATTTCAGGAAGAGGACCTAATTCCCCAGAGGCAACAGTGGCACCCCAGCCAGTGCTGGAAGGTCTGATGATGGAAAGCTCATTATATGGTAATCTGGCACATGAAGTGGAGAATTACCCAATTGGGGCCATCAATATATATATATATATATATATATATATATATATATATATATATATATATATTTGTGGTGACTGGTGGCATGCTTGATTGCTTTTGCTGCACTCACAGTTATCAGGCATGATGGCTGTCCCTTCATGCCTCTCGGATATCAGGACAGAAAGACAGAAGGGTTAAAAACTGTCTGTGCTTAAGTTTCATGACGGCCTTGGCAAACTCTTCATAAGGGATGAGAGCCAGAACCATACACCTCAAGACAGCAGGGGGAGAAACAAAGGCTCTATAAGACAGGGTGTGTATGGGTAAAACACAAGAGGAACGCCTTGGCACAGAACACACCAAGAACCTTTGAAGAACAACAAGTAACAATGGGGAATCCTCCATCCAAATGGCTTAGACACCTGTTCCACTAATCCTAACAAATTCAGCATGTTTAACTTTAATGACCAACTGTTTAGCAGACTTGGCCAACTTGATAAAGAAAGGCTTCTTAGTAGACTGAACACACCTGGATGAGTGACACTTTTCTAGGGAAGGAGGAGAGAGAGGAATGAGACCTCCTATGCCTGTCAAGGCACCACAGACCCAAAAGAGAGGTGTTGTAACTTTAAATAAATAACACACAACTGGAAAATACAATAGCAAAAACCACTGCCACAGATGAAATACTGGTAAAAAAACTTGTCTCTAGCACCTAGACCAAACACAGCCTGTAACTTTTCTTGAGCTTGGTGCTGTAATGGAAAGTACAAAGCAGCTTTCTTTGCCTTAAGAGTTGCCTCAATAAACTTATACAAATTCCACAGGAGACAGACAAATGTTGAGGACAAAAACAATAAATATATTTGTGGTGACTGTTGTTATGGGTGATTTGTTCTATTTGTTCTGCAGCAGTCAAACTTATTAGTGGAATGAGGCATGATGGCAAAAAAGGACAAAGCCCTGGAAAAAACTTAAGGGAGTAAAGTGTCAGCCCATGGTAGGATGGGTGCACCCTAATCGCAGAAGAAGAAACACAACTAGCAAAGGCAAAGCCTTCAGAACAGGAAAAGTATGAAACAAAATGGTAAATAAGGTCACCAGTCGATACCCAAAACATCAGAAGAAAATAGTACACCACAATGTGTTTCAAAAAGCAGCTTGGGTTGTTTAGAATTCAATGCACCACCAACTCACATGCAAAGCAACTTGTGCATGGCCTGAAAGAAAACGCAAATTTCTAGCATAAAAATGCCATCACAAGAAGAAACCAAATAATCAACCACAAAAGTTCTGGGCAAGTATTAATCAATTATTACACCCAGGTCAATCCATCACACCACACCCACAAGACACAGACCAAGAGAATACGAAACAGACTGCTAATACCTTTAATACCTATTTAACTGAGGCCATACAAAATCTTACTAATCAGCTATCCACTCAGGACTTACCTATATCCAGTCATATCACTAACCCACCCCCTCCTTTTCTCTTCCAACCAGTACAAACTACATACATTCTAGCCCTCATCCAAAAGCTCAAACCATGCACTCCTTCAGCTGACAAGATTCCCGCTGAATACTTACAAAAGGCAGCCAAATCTATTGCATACACCATTTCCATTCTTATTAATAGAACTATCACTGAAGGACACATCCCAAGCATATGGAAGGTCTCCCATATTATTCCCCTTCATAAGGGAGGTAACTCCACTGAACTCTCCAACTACCGTCCCATTGCCCTTCTGTCTCCCCTAGCTAAAATCATGGAAAAATGCATCCATAAACAATTGCTAGACCACCTAATCCAATATAACTTACTTTCCAACTCACAACATGGTTTCAGACCCTCACACAGCACTACTGCTGCCCTTCTTTCCTTCACTCACTGTATCAACAAAAACCGTAACCTTAATAGGCTTTCCTCTGCACTGTTTATAGATCTATCTAAGGCATTCGATATGGTAAATCACCAAATACTTATAAATATCCTCAAATCTCTGTCACTAGATGCATCTGCTATAAAATGGTTCCAATCCTATCTAGAAAACAGACAACAGGCCGTGCTTTGGCATAATATTCTATCTACCCATTAACATAGGGTTCCCCAAGGGTCCATATTAGGACCACTCCTATTTTCTATATTTATCAACGACCTTCACCTAGCAATCCCCCAAGCTACATGCATACAATATTCAGATGATTCGACATTTATATGCTCAGCCACATCCATACCTGAGCTTTACTCCCTCACCCAAAAGGTCTTTAACACAGTCGAACTATGGTTTACTCAACGCTGTCTCCTACTAAACCCCAAAAAAACTAAACTCCTTCTTTTCACTCCTACTAGTAAGTCCCCCCCATTAAACCTCATAGTAACATCCAATAACAGCACTCTTATATCCCCAGACTCGACTACCAAACTACTTGGTATCACCATAGATAACAACCTTAACTTTGATACCCATATTAATAATACCTTAAAATCTGTTAACAGAAAACTGGGCTCTCTCTACAGAATCAAACCCTTTCTCTCTCCTGCAGCAAGAACAACTATTGCTCATTCTCACCTAGTTTCTACTCTCCTCTATGCCTCACCCATATACACTAACCTCTCTAAAATCAATCTTAATAAAATGGAAAGTGCCTACAATAGCATAGCCAGATTTGCCACTGGAAACCCTTTCAGAACCCACCACTGGATTAACCTAAAGCAACTAGGATGGCTTGAATTACAAAATCAGCTTAAATTCCACCAACTTACCATGGCCCACAAAACCCTCTACCATCCTATGGATACCCCTATACTATCCACCCTCATTGTCCCATATAACAATCTTAAGACCTTACGTTTGTCACAAAGACTGCTGGTAAATATTTGCAAATCTAACAACAGGGCTGGAGACTCTCTTTTCTGTAATACTGCTGGAAAATCCTGGAACCTTCTTTCTACTGAACTTTCCTCTGTTCCCTCAATATCACTCTTCAAAAACAAACTAAAACTTTTTCTCAGAACACAGTGGTTATGCCCTTGTACTAAACCTGACTGATCTATTACCTTTCCTCCTTGGATCTACCTACGCTCCTCTTTTCTATATTCTTGTTCCTTTTCTTACTAACAACAAACTTATTCTAGATCTTTTCTTATTATCTCCTCATAACTTCTTTAATTAAACCTGTTTTTAACACATTTTCTGAATATTGCAGCTCATACTTTTGTTGTCCTTCTTTATGCCAACCTGCTTACTAGTAACTTATCTAACTCAGCTGCTATCCTTTAAATGTTATATTGCAACTACAGCTGTATTATGTTAAGTGTTTTTTACTTAGTACTACACTAAGAACAAACGACCACTGAGATTATTCCTTGTCTTTTTTCTAGCAATGTTTAGCATGAAATTAATCTTGTATATGTTATTATATTCGTGCTTCCTCAAAGCTTATCTCCCTGGAACTCGGAGATTATTCCTGGTCTTTCCTTCTAGCAATGTTTAACATGAAATTAATCTTTGTGTATGTGATTATATTTTTGTGCTTCCTCTGAGCTTTTCTCCCCGGGCCTCTATTGAAAATGGACATGTATCCAGTTAGACTAGCCCGGTCAACAAATGTAAAATAAATAAATAATAAATAAATTATACAGATTTAATGGGGCAAATATCGGTTTCCGACAGAGCCTTCTTCAATACACTTACAGAGAAAGAAAGATCTCTATGTTTGTATGGTACGTTCCACACACAGCTGTATTATGTTTGCTATATGCTTCACCACTGCAGTATTATTGGTTACTTCAGGAACAATATTAAAATTATGCAACAAACACTGGGAAAGGAATTACAGAAGGCCTTGCAGTATGCATAAACAAGGCCACCCTGCTGTTGGACTGGATGTTTAAACTATGCATGGAGAAGCTGTGGACAGAAGCCCAAATTGCTCACTTATAGATGCCTTAAGCTGATACAGTCTTAAGAAAGGCTACCGTGATGGTTGTTGACCTACAGCAGTATGAAGCATTCAGAGTTTCATCTGCCAACTCACAGCAAACATCTATGCAAATGACTAGCCATTTAGACATTTGTTTCAAAACTAACATGCCTTCTTTTCTTTTCTGGAAAGATAAGCAGTCGATCTTCTAATCTGACCTGCTTATTTCTGGTAATGTCCCATCTCAACTACCAGCAGATATTTATTAACAATAGGATTCCTTCCCATTTACTTTAAGGATTAGGAAAAAGGTAGGAAGCTGGACGATTTGATGTCAGCTCATCACTAATACCTCTTTATGTAAAAAATAAGGATTAGCTCTCAATTTAACCTGACTATTATGTGAAGCCATGTTTGGTTCTCTGCATGCTAAGATTTCTCTTCTAGATACTGTAATAGGCACTAAGAAAAGAGTTTTCCAGGACAGGACTTTAAGGGTGTCTGAAGTGTTAGTTTTCAAAGTAACTAGTGCTTGCTGTTACAGAATGAAACTGAAATGCCAAGGGGGGATCTGCTTCCTAGGTGGTTATGTGTAGGGATCCTTTCAAAAAAAGCTTCACTACAGCACATTGGGACAAATGGGTGAGGGGAGTCCCCCAGGCATGCGCACAGAAATAACAAAAGCTGCACCTTGACTGAGGTACAAGAAAGGCCTTTAACTAGTAGCTATTGCATGTAATGCAAGAATTCTGATCTTGGGCAGTGTTCTGGGGGATATTTCTGATGCAGCAATATATTGGCAATCTTCCCTGATGACTCTTTGATTTCCTAGTGTTTTGTGTCCTGGCTTCTTGAAAGACACAAACCATTTTGTTCAGAAGCCTGTCTTAGAAAAAAGCCAGGCTAAAAAGATCTAAGCTGACGGATTCGAGAGTTTTCATGTTTAGATGCAGTTCAGTGTGTGTGATATACTGAACATTAGAAATAGAATTACGCTACAAACTTTGGGGGGCAGGAGCTTATAGTCATTTGTACCAGAGTGCAGAACAATGCTTGCCCCGACCAAAAAGAAGCAACAAGGATGAATTTGACTGTTTCTACTTTTCTACTCAACTTTTTGGTACCCACAAGATGTGGGAAAGTGGATAGTAGGTGTAGAGCAGATCTCTTTTCCAAACAGCACTCTACGTATTTACGGTCCAAGCTTTGGAACTGGGAGTGCTTAGTAAAAAGTGAGGAGTTGGTGTTTATCTTACTATGTAAACAAATCCATTAATCTGTCCTCCAAAGATTTTGAAATGTTCAAGAATACTCAAGAATCCAGTTTCCATTTGAAGTTGTTGTCTACTTTACTACCTCAGTCTGTATACCAACACATTATCCTAGTAGGGATATTGGTGGCTTGTAGTTGTAGGTGCATACTTGTGGCTATGTCCCTCACTAGCACAGCAAACCTGGGTATTAGGAAGGAACATGTTACCTGCTTGTTAATATACCACATAAATGTGGTGTTGTTTGTCACTGTTCTTAGACAGTCTAGAAAAAACTTACTCTGAAGGGCCCATAGCGTGAGAAGAAGGGCCATTATATTGCTCACATTTATATATTTTTTTCCTCATGATCCTGGTCCAGGAGTTAATTATTTTCAGGTGCTCTAGATGCCCTCCCCATGACAAGTCCAAAGTGCTGGTAGTCAGCATTTAGTTCAGGTGTATGGGGGGTTGCTATGGGACAGCCTTGACTGGCATTTACCTTGGTAATCCCCAAATAGATTACACTGTCTATGGAGGGAAGAATAGTAATCCATTATGACAGTCAGAGTTATTGTTGAAGTCAGATACTCTTCAGGTATCAGTGGGTTTTCGTTGTACAGCAAAGCCAGTGACACCATCAGAACAGACATCATCATGTTGCCTAGAGTGCACAAAATCGCACCAGCTTGCAGCCCTTTTGCCTGTAAGAGGCTAAGAAACAGAGACTCCACTATCAGAATGTCATTCCAATGTAGTTTTTTAGCCCTTGTAGTTTAAGTATGAATAATCTAAGGCCAGTCAGAACAGTTGTATGTTACCCTTAACCTTGTCCTTTACAGTTAGGAATAACATATACATGTTATGACTGGCTCTGGGTCATTCATACTTAATTTACAAGGGTTAAAAACTTCATGGGAATGCAGGGATAGGCTTCCAAAGATCCACAGTGGATCAATAGCCTAGTAAGTACCTATGAACCTCTCTCTGTTGAGGGAAAGAGCTGGGTCTTCCCTGTTTCCACTAATGATCCTGGGAAAATTGTCAGGGTCTTCAGCTCAAGGCTGGATTTGGAGATATTAGGATGAAGATTAGGTAAGAAAGAATTGACATGATGATCACAATCTCCTTAAGAATTTCCAATGATAAGTAGTAAATAAAGTAACAGAGATAAAAGAACTGGAAGCGGGCCTTTAGAAAAGGGTAGAAGAAATTACATAGAAAAAAATTCAAAATTCTGAGAATAATACATGCAGAAAAATGTTTGGAGGAGGAATGAAGTTTAAGGGAAGGCAGGAATTGAATGAGCTATTGTTCGATTGACCAATGACTGCATAAAAGATTACATGTGATATATAATGCTTGCAACGGAAAATATCTCAATATGGTTTGTTTTCATTTATATAAACGTATGGATGCCTATGCCATAAATGATAATTCAATAAAGATGTTTCTTGTTTAAAAAAAAAGAATTTCCATTGGGGAGGAAGCCTGCATCAAGAAAGTGTCAAATGAAGAATAAATGTGCACTTCTATTTTCCTCACTTGAATGAACATGAGGCATAGGCATTTTATGAACATTTTGGGTGTGGTGGACAGACCAAGTAGGAGCACTGTCAAGTGGAAATGGCTATGCACCACTGTGAATCTTTGGAAGCAACTGTGGTCTGGGTGTATGGGGATAAGAAAATAGTCTTCAAATCCAGAGTCACCAGCAGAATACTTCTGAAAATTGTTAGTAGAGGTCCATACAGTGTCACTATTATGGATCTGTTAAGATGCAGGAAATTGTTCTGCCTGAATAAATTATAGAAAAGTCCTTCACAGATTATTATTCTTTGGATGAGGAATAACCATCAGAACTCCCTTCCCCCTGGTCTCTTGGTATTTTCTCCACAGTCCCATGGACAATAGCTTCCTACTATCTCTAGTGCAACACTCACCTGATGCCTCAATAACAGAGAGATTCCTATAAAGGGGAGCCTGGATGCAAACTCTGTTTGTAACATTCAGAAATTATGGTTCTCACCCATTGGTCAGACATGAGTTGAAACCATGCTTGTTTGAATAAAGCCAGTCCACTATCCAACTGAGGAAAATAAGGGGATGGGGTGATTAGTATTGCATGGAAGTCTTCTACATAACAGTAGACTTCTTTCCCTTTCTCTGCAATTTCCCATGATCCCTGCTGCTTCAACAAACCTTTTTTGTCTGTACTTATCAGCCCTTGTTTATTTCATGACAGACAAGATTTGCTCAGATAATTTCTTTTATACTTTGGAATGGGTGAGAGGAACACTCCTTTAAATGTCTCTGAAGCCTTGCCTTTTCCTCTAAGTAGTTGAAAATGATCTGTGAGGGAGAACGGAAGAAAATTATTGTGTAGAGCTGTATCCAGGAGCTGACCTTTAACATGTTCTGGTGAGGTTGTAGCCTGACCCAAGCAAATCTTCTTTGCACTGCACCAAATACCATTTTTCTGCTACAGGCATCTCTCATAGCCATATATTATGGCATGCTTACCCTTTAAAGCCATCTGGTTAGCACAAACTTTCCATGAGTTTTCATATTTGACATTGAGGATTATGATTTCATTTTGTTTTATGACTTCACTCTGGTACTTCAACATGGGCATTTTACCATTAATGGCTTAAAGTACAAGAATAACTGAGGTATATACCTTTTAACAAACCTGCCAAATATTCGCCTGTACTTATTGTTTGGCATGGTACTTCAGCTTGGAAGCAGCTTGAATCCCTTGAACCCTTTCACTGCCACTACTGCCAGATGTAACACAGGGCTTTTACAAGGATACCTGAACTCCCACTGAACCCTATAGAAACTATCTTGCGTTTTGGGAATGGGCAGCTAATTAGTCTGGGCTTAGCAGTATGGAATCAAATGCATTCCAAAAGGCTAGGAGGATTGCATGAATGAGAAATGGTTCTGGCTCCTTCGTGCCTACCATTCCCAAGTACCTCATTTTTAAGGTGGAATTCTCTTTTATGCCTCACAACATGTGCTCCTTCTTAAGTTAAGGGTGTTAGTGTAGGAGACATCTTAAGGAGAGGAACCCAAGCAGAGGGTCTCCTAGCTGTCATTAGTGCAACCCATGCATGGTATTTGCTGATCATATTCCAATTCCTGTATCTCAAAGTCCAGCTCTAATGAATCAGAAATGGATATTCATATCTCATCTTGAGAGAAGAAGGATGGCCAGAATGGAAGGACCTGTTGGGAGGAGATTGGCCTATCAGGCTACAGCATATTCCTCTGCAAATGTCTTGCAACTAAACTGCAAAGATGGTAGCAGAGAGGATGGACTATCTTAGGGATTGGAATATGGTCTACTTCCTGTTGAAATGTAGTACTCTCTGGCCATCTGAGGACTGGGAACCTATGACAAAATTCCTTAGTAGGAGAGTTGTATATTAGTATAGTGGGAATATAATCCCTTTCTCATAGTTCTAGAGGAGCTAGCATCATCCTAGGAAGGCAGATATGTTTCTCATGCACCAATAAAACAGTGGCCAGCCTGGATGCAAATACAGTCTTGACAAACCTGTATTAAGATAACAGCTAACGACATGAACCCACTGTCTGCTCTGAAGTGGTTAATACATACAGGGACGACTCCTTAGAATATTGACAGGCTGGGTGACATAGGCCTCACTGGGGATGATGGGCTAACAATGGCCTGCATAATTTTGGACTTATATTTTTTGTCATTTTAGCCAAATTTGTCTTTTTCACTGGAAAGCCAAAAGGAGCAGTTCACCTGCTGAATGGTCTGGCTGAACATAAGCTTCTAACCTTCTTTTAGGCCAAGTAGACTGTTACATTTCTTGCCCTACATGCAATGTTTTCCTTCTAAAAGTAGTGCACGGTTCAAATGAGATGTTGAGTTCTTCTCCAAAGCAAAACAAGAACTAGGAATGGAAATTTTTGGCTGGAGTTTATTTCTGCAAGCACATCTTTCAGAGCACTACATTCAGGGATGTTATGGGTCCTGGAAAATTGGTCAAATCCATTACAGTTAATTACTCAAAAGTGGGGGAAAAAAGCTGACAAAATTGGAAAAGGTAATAGTTTCTAATATAATAATAATAACAAAGTTTTTAAATTAGGGAATTATCATCAGCCACTCTGAAAGTCATTTGGAAACTAATGAATGTGATACACCAACAGCAAAAAAAAAACTGAAGTAATGGCATGAGTGGGATCTTCTTTACAAGGAAAATTACTCCAACATCTGCAATGGTGGAGCTATGTTCAACTGGGCATCTAAAGAAAGCTCTGGAGGGTAGACTTTGCACTTTCCAGTAAATCCCTGGAGTAGAATAGCAATGCATCAGTGATCCCTATGATGAACATCCACTTAACTACCAAGTCTTGCTTTGTCTTTGTCAGGTCCAGCTACTTTTTGGACCTTGAGGAGATACCACAAACATGGGTCTATATCATATTGTCGAAACGGCATTACAGTGAATGCCGTTTTGACGACACATAAAAAGTGAAATCTGAAAACAACAAAACCCCAGGTCACCGATTTTTTTCCTAGGGAAAAAATCAGTCGACCAACAACACAAAATACGCCAGTTAAAACATTTCAAAATGGGGGGCTTTACCCCCCTATCTAAATATACCAACTCTAAGATCACACTACAGTGGGGTAAAGTGCAATGTCATGGCTCAGGCTTTCGCTGTTTTTGGATTTCGTTCTATATGTGTCGTCGAAACGGCATTCGCTGTAATGCCGTTTTGACAATATAATATAGACCCCACAAATATAAGTTATGCACGACAAAAGGATTTTTTTAACCAAAACAGACACATGGCAGACAAAGGAGAGTTTGTTATTGACAGAGATAACCTGATAACAGGGTCAGACTTAAGTGGAATGTTATGTCTGTGATATGCAGTGGAGGTATTAGTTTTACTAATGAAAACTATGATGCATATCCTGACACTGGGAGTAAGCCCGTAACTGACACTCCAAAGATTTGTTTGGTATAGAGCTTGATGGAATTTGAGTTATCAGAATGGGAGTTATAACTGCCCCATTTGCAATCATCAGCAAATTTGGTTAGCTACAGTCCCTTGGTATCACCATTTATGTCAGAGAAATATAAGCTAAAAAGGAAAGAGGTCAAAACATAGCTTTGTAGAACAGGTTCATAATTTCTCATTTGTACTAGGCTAACTGCTCTTGTGGACCATTTTAAGAGTAGCCATTTTCCCTTTCTGTGCTTGAAATAACCTATCCCATTTGGTTATAGAGTGCCCTTACCTATCTCATGGTCGATAATTATATACTACCTCTAATAAGAATAACTGGGATTAACCATACATAATTTTAGGAAACCCACGCACAAGATAAAACATTCTGGGGCTACTTGTGTTCATCAGCAGTACAGACGATAGTCCTAGGGTAAATTTTCTGTTTCCATTCCACAGATCTAAGTTACTCTTGAAAATGGACAGGGATGAACTTTGTTTGGATTTCACAACAGCAGTATCCCCTGTGAAGTACAGCCTTCCCTCCAAACCATTCTGTTGAAGTTGCAGAAGAGGTTTAGATCCCTATTCAAAGTATTTCTGATGCCATTTGACTTGCTGATGTGCAGTAAATCTATCAGTAATGGGTCAGAGGATGCCTTGCTCATAGGTTCATAGATTAGTACTAGGCTAACTGCTCTTGTGGGCCATTTTAATCCTAGCCAATTACCTCATGTGAGACTCAAATCCTGCATGTTGTCTGTAAGGTAAACACCTAAACAATTATTCCATTCTCCCACTCTTGTATGCCAGACACAGGTCACCTCTTAGCAGTCTGTAGGATACAGAGTATAGTGACACTGCTTTGAGTCAGTGCATGTAGGACATGTTGTTTAGACCTTGTATTTTTTAGTAAGGTACTTCTGTGGGTGTTCCAGTTGTTGCATGTATCTGGACAGACACATGGCAAAGAGGGTATTACATTCAATGAATGGCCTAATTTGGGCTGAGTAAAGGGGACAATTACATCCCTAGATCTAGACACAATCCCTTTGTTTATAAGCTGTGCAATACAAAATTGCTTTCTTACAACAATGGACACATGTTTGTTAAAAGAATAACACTGGTGACTTTTTTTCTGTCTAGAGTAAATAATCTTCAGCTTAATAGTTTGAATTCTGTCAGGTAGTCAGTTAGCTATCTAGAGATCTACATATCGGTTAATGTTAAACTGGGAGATAATCCCAGCATGATGGATAATGTTGAAGGCCTTGGTAAGGCCCTTGTAGACCACAAGGACTGTACATCCTTTATCCACGGCCTTGGTAATACTTTCAAAGAACTCACCTAGGCTGAGCAGTCATGATATGCCTCTGCCAAAGATAAACTGGTAATTATCCATGCATATAAGGTCACCTACATCATTGTTTATTAGTTTAGCTATAACATGTGCCTTAAATTTGCAAATAATACTACTGACAGAGATAGGCTTATACTTTTCAGTGTTACTAGAGGGATGATGCTTAAACAAAGGCACCACTTCACACACTTGGATTGAAGAGCTGATGAAAGGGCTTTGCTAGGCAGGGCTTGGCACTTCTCTGCAGACATGTGGGGATATTGTCAGGACCTATATATATATATATATATATATATATATATATATATATATATATATATATATATATATATATATATATATATATATATATTTTTTTTTTTTTTGGCAAGTACCAAAAGGACGAGGTACAAATTGATCTCAGGAGGGGAGGACTGATGAGTAATGGTGGGCAGATGGGAGGACAGTATGGAAGGTGAAGTTGGAAAAACATGTCACAAGATTACTAGTAATGTGACTGTCCTTGGGGGTCAGAGAAAGAGATAATAATGTGAAATGCTCAGTTCAGAATTATTGTTAATACTTTATTTCAAAGCTTCTTAATAGAGTTGAAGAAGGCCTTATGATTGCCTTTTGAAGTGGTTGTAATTCTAAATTTGTAGCTGCCCCTACATTTTACAGTGGCAAGTTTGAGAAACTTACTTACCAATTTTAAATTTCTTTTATGATGATGAAGGGGAGATCTTTTATAAATGGCCAGACATGTTCTATTACACTTTGTAGATGCAGTTCCAAAATACAGGTTTAGTTAAAAGCTCACTATCATGCTTACATCAGATGGGGATCGATTCCTACATGCAGTTATTTTAAAGAGAGCAAAATTAATAGGAACAGGCAGCAGCCTCAGATACAATGCTTGCAGGGAAGCCATGCCATATGTGTTTATCAATAAGACTGGTATGTAACTGGTTTTGCTCTAATCCCTGAATCAGAGGAGTCATTAAGGGCTGAAAAATAGGTTTTCAGGGAGAAAGTGATAATGAGATGGTCAGACTTGACTAGGGAGGAGATAATGAACATTACGGTACAATAAAGGAAACATTTATGAGGACAAGATGTAGAACACTGACACCCATGTTGGCAGAGACACACTACAGTCAACTGTACTGGCTCTTACAAGGTCCAGAAATGTCTAGCCATATTTGTTATTATCATATTATTGCCAGAATATTTGTGGATCACTGAAGTCACCCGTAAGAAAGATAGGTGGTTCAAAGGTTACATTTTCTAACTGGTTAATGTACGCTCTGAACTGGCCATAGATGGGGTTTGGTAGTTTGCTATAATGCACTAATTAAATTTATTGAGTGCTGCTAGTATTTCATCCAAATTTGCATAATGTAGCATCTGGCAAGAGACAACTGGGTTACAAACAAATACAGACATTCTCATGTAATTGATGATGGATTTGAATGCCTTATAAGCATTTTACCTTCACCAGTCTGGAATTGTGTGCATCCTTTATGAATATGGAAACACCATGTCTTTGGAGCTTCGGTCCAAGTTCTGGGGCCAAAAGGTGTGGAATGAGTTATAGCCTGGTAGTACATGGGTGCTTTCTGTTGCCTTAAACCAGGTCTCTGTACAAGCACAAATGTCAATGTTTTCCATTTTAAGGAGTGCTTCGAGCAAGTGCATTTTGAGATTAAGACTTCTAGCTTTGAGCAGCATGACTCTCAGATTGCATTTGTTTGTAGCTGTTATGGTGGTAATTTGGTCTTTGGAACACCGCCTAAAAAAGGCACTATAGGGGTGGCAAGAGCCTTGGCCAGTATCCAAAAGCCCAGGGGTGACAGATGCAGGCCATCTCTGGCAAAGCATCGAGGTCTGTCAATCATGTCATCCCAGTCAGACAGATACTGGATCCCCTTAGAATGACACCAGAAACTTAGCCAATTGTTGAAATCAATCATTTTCTGCTTGTACTGTAGTATCATTCTGGGTGATGGTAGGATGCTGCTCAGGGCTAGGGTCATACCTGCCTGGGCTGTATAATCTGAGAGCTCCTCCATGTCTCTTTTCATGTAGTCCAGGGAGGTATGTCTTAGGTCATTCAACCCACATGTACAATGATATAGTCATATATGTACCTGTTGTTGAGGGACCTGAGTGCATCCGTTATGTGGCAGATCCTGGCACCTGACAGGCAGCTGACTGTTATTTTCTCCTTATTCAACCTAGTGAGTGGGACATCAGTGTGCCTCACTATCAAGTCACCTATGACTAGTGTGCTGGGCATGCTGTTTTCCCATAGGGGCTTTGGTTGAGTGGCACACTGTTTAGGAGAGTTATGTGTCTTGTGATTACTGTTGTGTTGTGTTGGTCGAGTGCGTTTCTGCCTTGGAGGTCTCTGCTGTTTGAGTAGATTTTTATTGAGACCTTCAGAGAAGGTGGGTGTGTGGTTTGTGCTTTAATGTGAAGATAGTGCTGGTGTGTGTTCTGGAGGGCTGCGTGTTCCATGTGGTGTGGTGCAGGTGTCGACCTTCTCCTCTTGACCAGCTATTCCGGTCTTGGCTGGAGAGTGCGTGGGCTTCCAATTTCATAGGTTCATAGGTTGATACTAGGCAATCTGCCCTAGGGCATTTATAAGCCTAGCCAGAGAGTGTGTTTGGCTTTTGCCACCCTTTTAGATTAGTTGACTGTGCCTCTGTACAGTAGGTCACAGAAGATAGCCCTTTTAAGGTTAGTTTACTGTGCCTCTGTCTAGTAGGGACACAGAAGAGATCCCAGGGGTAAACCTACAATCTCCCATCCACTCGTCAAGATTTCTCTTGAAGAGGGTCATTGAGGAGCTCTGCCTAACATGTATTGGGATTTTGTTCCAGAGTGAGGGGAGCCTCTGGGATATGAATCTGTCCCTCCAGCATGTCCTATTTATTTCTGTGCTGAGGTTTAAGTCCCTGGAGCGTGTAGCTCTAAAGGATTTGGATTTCCTGAGGTGGAGCATGTCCATTAATTCTGGGATGGACATAGCTTTATACTTCAGACAGAGATCGCCTCTGAATAGGCGGTAAGCAACTGAGTAGAGCTGGAGTTTCTTTAGCCTAACTGCGTAGGGCATATGTTTGAGTCCCTTGATCCTCTTGGTGAGGTACTTTTGGGGTCTTTCCAGTTGCTACATGTGTCGGGTAAGGTACATCCCAAATGGGGCATTGTATTCAATTATGGGCTTGATGAGTGATGAGTAGAGGGGCACAATGACCTCTCTTGATCTAGATGTGAACCCTTTCATGATAAGGTGGGCTATATAGAAGGTCTTTCTAACCACTTTGGCAACATGATTGTCAAAGGAGAGATTGCTATCTACTTGGGTCCCCAAATCCCTAATTACTTCTTCCATACTTAATGGATTACCACCTATGTGGTAATTTGTGGGCACTTTGTTTTTCCCAAAGGAGATGACTATGCACTTTTTGGCATTTAGCTTTAGGCCATGGCTCTGGCACCAGTTATCCGTCTCTGTGAGACCCTTTTGGAGGATGCTTGTGTCAGTCGGCAAGCCGATTATGGCACCCAGTTTGCAGTCATCTGTGAACTTGGTCAGCCATAGTCCTCCCGTATTAGCCTGTACCTCAGAGAAATATATACCGAACAAGAGAGGTCCCAGGACTGAGCCATGTGGGACGCCACTTGTAACTGGTTTAGAGTCTGACATGGCACCTGCAATTCTGACCATGTGGGTTCTATCCCTGAGCCAGTTTGCAATCCATCTTGTGACATAGGGGTTGATATTTAACCTGGTGAGCTTATTTATGATGCCCGAGTGGGGTATTGTGTCAAAGGCTTTTGCAAGGTCCAGGTAGGCTGTGTGGACTACCTTCCCTTCATCTATGGCCTTGGTGACTTTTTCAAAGAAGTCGACCAGGTTCAAGAGGCAAGATCTGCCCTTAACAAAGCTGAATTGGGCAGGTCCAGTGTTTGGAGGTTCCCAATGTCTTTGTTTATGAGTTCCATGATGATACGCTCCATAGCTTTGCAGACCAGGCTAGTCAGGCTTATAGGGCAATAGTTTCCGGGGTCCGTTGTGGCACCACCTTTGTGGAGTGGGACCACTACTGCCATTCCTTGGGTTAATATCCTGTAGTAAGGCTGAGATTGAACAATGACTTTATGTGAGGGTTCTTCTTGGTGCTCGTGTAAGATGCAGCCCGGGACACCGTCCGGTCCCATTGATGCTGTGTTTTTTGCATTGAGAGGGCAGCTCTCACCTGTGCATCTGTGATGTCAGGGAGGCTACACTCTGTTGTGATAGACATTTGCTCTTTTGGGGGGAAAGGGGGGGAGAAGTCTGCACTGAACCTGTCTGCCAGGATGTTGGCAATGTCTGTGGGTTCAAGTGTATTTTTTGTCATTTTGCACTAACTCAGAGCATATCTGGGAGTTGCTTCCCAGTTTTCTGACATAACTAAAGAAGGCCTTGTGATTATCTTTAGTGTCTTGTGCAATTTTTCTATAGAAGCTGGCCTTAGATGATTTTATGAGGGATACCTACATCTCTTTTCTATAAGCTACCTAAAAAACTGAAACCTTGCACTCCATCTGCTGACTGTCTCCCATCTGAATACCTACAAATTGCCACAAAAGCTATAGACTACCCCATATCTATCCTTATTAAAATAACTATCTCTGAAGGTAAAATACCTACCATATGGAAAGTATTCCACATCATCCCTCTACATAAAGGTGGATCTTCTATTGAGCTTTCTAACTATAGACCTATTGCATTACTCTCCCCATTAGCTAAGATAATGGAAAAATGTATTCACAAACAACTACTCAACCACCTACTACAAAATAATCTACTACCCAATTGCCAACATGGCTTTAGACCATTCCACAGCACAACAACTGCCCTTCTATCCTTCACTGACTCTTTAGCTAAAAATCGTAACAATAACTCCTTTTCCTCTGCGCTATTTATAGACCTGTCAAAAGCCTTTGATATGGTTAACCATAACTTACTTCTACATAAACTAAAGTATCATTCTCTTGATCCACTAGCACTACAATGGTTTAGGTGTTATCTTAAAAACAGACAGCAAGCAGTGCTCTGGGATAACAAACTGTCCTCATTACTTCCAGTAAATACTGGAGTCCCACAAGGCTCTATCTTAGGTCCCCTTCTTTTTTCCTTATTTATTAACGACCTCCATCTGAACATACCTCAAGCCACCTGCATTCAATATGCAGATGACTCAACCTTAATCTGTACTGCTAATAACATAGCCTCCCTCCAGTCCCTCACCCAACTGTTTTCCAAAATGTTGAAAACTGGTTTATCCAACATTGCCTCCTCCTTAATCCCAAAAAAACAAAACTACTGCTTTTTACTCCAACTCATAAATCACTCACTCCATTCTTCTCTATAACCTCTAACAATGCTACAAACATAACCCCAGATACTACCACCCGCCTACTTGGTGTTACAATTGATAACCGTCTTAGCTATGATGACCATATTAACTCCATCATAAAGACTATTAACAAAAAACTTGGAACTCTATATAGAATTACACCCTTCCTTACCTCCTCTGCCAGGAAAACTATTGCCCAGACCCACCTCATTTCTACCCTTTTCTATGCCTCTGCTATATATACAAACCTATCTAAAAACAACATCTCAAAACTTTCTACCTGTTATAATAGCATAGCTAGATTTATCACAAGCTCTCCAGTTCAAACTCACCATTGCCTTAACCTCAAACAACTAGGATAGCTAGAATTGCAGAACCATATACTCTGTCAACAGTTACTTATCACTCAAAAGATCCTATACCACCCCAATAACATCCCTATCCTCACTAATCTGATTTCACCATATAAAAACCTAGCTACACTATGTTCTGCAAATAAACTCCTGGTCTCCTCAATTAAATCTAACAACAAAGCTGGTGACTCACTTTTCTCAAACACTAAAGGTAAAAACTGGAATCAGCTCCCTCCTGAACTTTCTACTCTAGCTTCTACTTCTCTATTCAAAAAACATATTAAAGAACATCTTAAAACTCAGTGGCTTTGTCCTTGTGCTAACCCAGACTGAAACATTTTTCCCCTCCTGCTCATACCCCTGCCCCTCTCCCCTAACCTACACCTCCAAATCTACTTACTTCTCTTTTTTTTTCTCTCATAGTAATAAGATAAATACAAGGACTTGATTGACTCTGTTGCTCATACCCAACTTGTGTTTTAGTGTACTTGTTTTATTTTTTATTATTTAGTTTAACTTTTAGCATAACGTATATAGTCAATATTTTTAATACTATATTTTGTCTTTAACCAATACTACCTCTGTACTGTTATTATACATGTCTTTGTTATATATTGTTAACTTTGTTATTGTTTATGCTTGGAGCTTTCCTCCCCGGGCCTCTACTGAAAATACATATATCCAGTTGGACTAGCCCGGTCAACAAATGTAAAATAAATAAAAAATCATAATTTCTTGCTAGCACTGATCAGAGATGCTTTCCCTTTTCAGGATTTTGCTCTATCATGTAGTAGCTTCCTCCTTCTGTTGTATAGCTTATTTATGGCTGGGGTCCACCAGACAGGTCTCCTGCCTTTGGAGGAGTGAGTCTTGGTTTTATCTGGGATAGCATAATCCATACATTCCTGTAGGTGTCCACAGAATGCGTTTGTAAAGGATTCTGCGGTTTGGGCAGTATTTTCCACTGGCCTAGGTGCTTTGAAAGATTCCACCTTGGTTTTGAGAAGTGTGAAGTTTGCTTTTGAGAAGTTCTTCACAGTGGTTTCCCTGGCTGGGGGTGGGGACGGGCTATGGATGTCCAGTGAGATTAGTTTATGGTCAGATCTTACCAATGAGGGGTATTCCTCTGGTATGGAACATAGAGTCCCCATGTTGGTGATGATCAGGTCCAATATGTTTTCCCCTCTTGTGGGAGTGGTGACCAGTTGTTCCATAGCATTTGAGTTTATAAATTCTAGGAACCATTGGATGAGGGTTGGGGCTTGAGTAGTGCTCCCAGTCTATGTTTGGGTAGTTGAAGTCACCCAATATAATGGTGTTTGGAGAGACCTTCATATTCTCCAGTGTTCTCAGGAAAGCCGAGTGGGGTTCCTGAGTTTGGGAGGGTGGTCTGTAGCAGGCTACAAACTGAAAGGCAGTTTTGTCCACTGTTAGTTGCACATGGATCGTCTCTGATGCTTCGTGCAGTGCCACTAACCTGGAGGTATGGGCATCTTTGATGAATATGGATACTCCCCCTTCTTTTGTGGTTCGGTCCGAGTTTTGGGGCCGAAAAGCATGGTATGAGGTATAACCTGGTAGTGCTGGGGTGCTCTCGGGAGCCTTGAACCAGGTTTCTGTTACTGCACAGATATCGATATTCTCCATACTGAGGAGAGCGTCGAGTGCATGCATCTTGAGGTTTAGACTTTTGGCATTGAGCTGCATTACCCTTAGTTTCTTTTTCCTTGTGTTGTCTATGGGGGTGGGTTTGTCTTTTGAGCCTTGCCTAAAAAAGGCACTATGGGGGTGGCAAGAGCCTTAGCCAGTATTCGAAAGCCCAGGGATGACAGGTGCAAGCCGTCCCTAGCGAAGCAACATGGCTTGTCGAGCATGTCATCCCAGGCTGACAGACACTGGATCCCCTTTGAATGACACCAATACTTTAGCCAGTTGTTAAAATTGATAATTTTGTCTTTATACTGTGGCATCATTCTTGGTGAGGGTAAGATGCTACTCAAGGTCAGGTCATACCGGCCTGGGCTACATGATCAGAGAGCTCCAATATGTCTCTCTTCATGTAGTCCAGGGAGGTACGTCTCAGGTCATTCACACCAGCATGGACAATGACGGAGTCATATTTGTACTTGCTTTGGAGTGACCTGAGTGCTTGTGTTATGTGGCGGATCCTGGCACCCGACAGGCAGCTTACAGTGACCTTCTTCTTGTTCAGCCTGGTGAGTGGGACGTCAGTGTGTCTGACAATAGAGTCACCTATTACAAGTGTATTAGATGTGTTGTTTAGCCTTAAGGGCTGTGACTGTGTGACACACTGACTTTGTGAACTATGTGATATGTGGGTATTGTTGTAGGGTAGCGGTTGCTTGGATGTCTGCTTTGGAGGTCTCTGCTGCTTGGGCAGATTTTTATTTAGAGCCTCCGAGTATGTTTTTGTGTGTTTATGTGTTTGGTTTGCTGTTGCGATAGGTCTATTTGAGACTGGATTTGTGGTGTGTGTGGTTACCTTCTCCTCCTGACTGACTGCACCAGTACTGGGTTGAGAGAGCTCAGCTTTCAGTTTGGCTATATAGTTGCATCTCTCACATATATTTGAGCTTGTTGGGAGGAGGAGAGGGTGGTCTGTGTACATAAGGCAGTTGTAACATTGCCTCAAGATTCCCAGATTCACCAGCTGGACTGGAGAGTAAACCCGAAACTGACTTTTGGACATGCCAGAATAGTATAAGGAACTACTTTTTGACTGATCAAAAAGGACCAATAGGGAGCCAAGTACTTAAAGGGAGTATAAGAGGGTGTAGTGCTTTAGTTTATCAGTGCTTTCTTATAAGATTACTTATACGAGCAACTGCAGGGCTTTAGAATGAAAATAGAGTGCTTACTTTGAGATTTAGAACAGTTCTAAGGGAAATGTGGAGCCGGGAATAGTTTAAGCCCATTTAAGCGGTGCTGCCCGATGCTGAGCTATGCGCAAAATCGTGCAAAATTGCGCAAATGCGGGTTTTAAAGCAAGGAAACAGAAAGAGATAGGAATTGACCCAAAACGGCCAATAAGCTACTAGTTTCAGAGCTGAGACCACTCCTCCACGGACAGATAGGCTGCTCAAAGCTTCCCACTCTCACTGGTGAACAGAGAAGCTTCCCCCTATCCAAGTAAGGATATGGGCAACACAGGAAACTATACCACAGTCTGGAATTCAGATATAGAAGTGCATCTCTCACAGGTCTGAGTGTTGGGAGGTAAGAGGAGAGGGTTGTCAGTGTACATGAGGCAGCTGCCAAGTTCACCAGGTTACTATGAGAAAGCACAGGGAACTGACCTTTAGACATGCCTGGATGCGTGGTCATTAATAATAAGTACTGGAGCTGTTTCCTAGTAGAACGTTTACTGCTGGTAGCACTTTTGTGTGCTACAATAATTGCTACAAGAAGTCTGGTAGAGTGCTAAACTAATAAGCTAGTAAAAGTGCAGGAGAAGAGAGAACTAGAAGATCTAAGGGAAAAACTGAATAGCAGACTTTGGCACCGCTCAGAAGCTTACAAACAGTCCTGGATACAGCAAATCTGTATCTGGACTAGACTAGTTACAGGAAAGGTGGGAAACAAGCACACATGTGGGCTTTTAAACCAGAAAGTTGAAAGAGATGGAAAAACTGCACAAACGGCCAATAAACTACAATTTCTGGGCCATAAATCACTCCTCTTCAGGAAGATAGGCTTCCTAGTACTTACCACTCCCAGTGACAAGCTAGAAGTCTTCCCTCCAACACAGAAAGACTTGGGGGCCTCAGAAGCTTACAAACAGTCCTGGATACACCAAATTTGTGACTAGACTAGTTACAGGAAAGGTGGGAAACAAGCGCAAAAGCGGGCTTTTAAACCAGAAAACTGAAAGAGATGGAAAAACTCCTCAAACAGCCAATAAACTACAATTTCTGGGCCACAAACCACTCCTCTTTTGACAGATAGGCTACCTAGTGCTTACCACTCTCACTGATAAGCTAGAAGTCTTCCCTCCAACACAGAAAGGCTTGGGGGGCTCAGAAGCTTACCAACAGTCCTGGATACAGCATATCTATATCTGGACTAGACTTGTTACAGGAAAGGCGGGAAACAAGTGCAAATGCAGGCTTTTAAACCAGAAAGTTGAAAGAGATGGAAAAACTGTCCAAAAGGCCAATAAAGTACAATTTCTGGGCCAGACACCGCTCCTCTTCAGGTAGACAGGCTTCCTAGTACTTATCACTCCCAGTGACAAGCTAAAAGGCTTCCCTCCATCACAGAAAGGCTTGGGGGGCTCAGAAGCTTACCAACAGTCCTGGATACAGCCAATCTGTATCTGGACTAGACTAGTTACAGGAAAGACAGGAAATAAGTTTAGAAAATTTTTCCAGAAAGCAGCTACCACAGCACTAAAAACAATATTGTTCATATATTCATTTTTCTTCTATTGAAGACGCAAATATATTTTCATTGACTAATATGCGTATTTTACAAACATTAAAGTCTCATGAAACCTGCTGTATTCTTTATCATGTGTAAGTTTTAAAAACTCTTATTTGCTAACATCCTACTGCTAGTTATAACTCCATCTCATTTTACTTTCCATGTTTTTAACCCATATTATACTGTACTGCATTTACTGTAATGCAAAACTCTTTCTACCATGTAAAAGTATACATATATTTTCATGCATTTAATGACTGAACTACATACAATGCACTGCTCTCTGAAATTATATATATTTTTCATATGTTTAATGACTGTACTACATTTCATTTATCTGTATGTGATCCCGCATGACCTCTGTGCCTGGGCTATGGCTAAAAGGGGTCTTCCAACCCTCCTATCTGGTTAACAAATAGCAAATAAATATGCCATCATCTGTCTTTACACAAAAAGATAAAAGTTTCTTTTGTTTCATGTTTTGTGCAGAACTAGCTATATTACACAATTTTTGATATGTAACATTTGTATTTCACACATTTCTTATTTAAGATACACTAAACTGCAAGATAAAAAGAAAACTTTAAATCAGTATTGTAATTATACTGTCATATTTTCAACAACATTATTGAAAAAACACAAAAAGAGATTTTTTTCGTAAGGCACAGTACTTACTACTCTTACAACTAGCTGATTGAGATTTAAGCCATATTTTGCTACTACAGGCCGTAGAACCTCCGTCACTGGTTTGGTAGGCTTGGCTTTTAGGCCCACTGACCGATTAATAGGAACAAGATCCAGCCTTGAAAAGAAAAGTTTGTCTATAAGTGATCTGTCAAGAATGACAAAAAAGCTAATAAACCTATGAGTACAGTGAATGTATTGAAGTAGAAGGCATTTATTTATTTTAACCAAAGCAGTCAAGTCATTTTATTTTTACTCTATCAATGGCAAATGACAAGGGCCACAGTTTTCTCATTTCCAGTAACATGACATGGAGAATCACAGAATCTCTTTTTGAGAAATTTGATCATAGTACTTATGAAGCCTCACACAAAACTACTTTGCGTGCAGAATCCGCAAAGATTCTACAACTGTAATCACAGCAATACTGCTAATGCAGATTTGTTTACCTTTATTAACTTGGTATCTTTCTCACAACACAGCATTTCTTCCAGTAAGTTTTATGATACTCAAACAGACATTAGTAAACTGTTCTAATGGAAACAAATAAACCAGACTATACAGTGTTGTTTAAGCAATAACCCACGCCTGGGTGTGGGTAATGCTGGATTTACCCACGGTTGGCGTGGTTTGGTCATGAGAACGAAGCCCGAGTGGCCAAACAAAGACAACTGTGGGTAAATCCAGCATTACCCACAACAAGAAGTGGGTTATTGCTATTATACAATGACATTATTTAAGGAAAAAAAAATACTTACTTTTCTTAAATAATGGCATTGTATAATGCCTCCGTGCTGCCCTTCCGCAGCTGTCTGGTATTCTGCGGCAGTTCTGATGTACTGCACATGCGTATGCTTATGCAGTACATCAGAGCTGTGTGTGGAAGCAGCGGAGAAAGGAAAATCTCCGTTGCTTTTTAAAAGCGAGACAGCTTTAAAAAAAAGCAACGAAAAAGGAAGATCTCCATTGCTTTTTTTTTTTTTTTTTTAAGATATCTCGCTATGTTAAACCCGTTTAACATAGCGAGATTACAGCAACTGAGCTCTTCTGTTCCCTTTGCTGTCTAACACACACAAAAAAAAAAACAAGACTTATACTAATGGAAAAAGTCCGGGTGACCAGACCTTCTTCCATTAGTATGTCTGATTTACAACGGGCACACTGGCCAATCAGCATGCACGTTTTGGAATATTAATGGGGGGTCATTGTATAATTGCACATAAGCTACTTTTGCAGCTTTCATTAAATTATTCTAAAACATTTAGTAAATGCATACCTAAGGAATCGCATGACAAAAAGTTCTCAGACAAGTGTCATTTTCTCTTCAAATGTACACCACTCTCAAAAATGGAGTTATTATTGTTACTGAAAGGCAGCTCAATAAATGGCTGAAAAAGTTGGCTTATCTTAACAAACTGCTAGAAAACATGCATAGCCGCTATGCACTGCTTCGGTTACTTTTTCAAAGAAATTAATGAAGTTAGAGAGGCAGGACCTTCTTTTGACAAAACAGAATTGTCGAGAGTCCAGCATTATGAGATTTTCAGTGTCCAAGTTAATGAGGTCTCAGATAAAGCACTTCATAGATTTACATATGTTTGTGGCTTTTGCTTTGTAGCAGCAAGGGTCATGTGTGTGGAACAGTTGCTAAAGATTTGTCTCTGTAGGTGCAGAATGTTTTGAAGGCAAGTCTGAAGTGAGAAGAGTCTGCTGAGTTGTTAATGTGCCTACTGCCACAGTAAGGAATATCTGTCTTCAGCCTGTGTGAGTAGCCTGTGTAAAGTCACACTAAAACAGGTAAGGTAATTCTATAGGGATACTGTGTTAGGTAAAAAGTAAACTACATTTTGTCTTCTGAATGCTTCCCTTCTTTGTGGTGTGAGGATAAACAGAATTAAGAATTTTAATTTATGTTTGGTAATTCACAAACAACTGCTTTCACTGAAGTATCACTAAGTCGTGTGTTTCCATAAAAGCACATTTTCTTCTCATTTACCCTCACCCCCCCAAAACGTTTTTCATGTTTCTGATGGCTTACTTGACTATGACAAAGACTTTCTTATATTTGTACTTGTTTATTTATCTGGATTTTTAAATTGGCTTCCTAAATTAGGAGTTTGCTAACTAACTATTGTTTGTATCCCTCAGTTCATAAGATGGAGGGTTTATTTAAATAGTTGGGAAGTATTTATTATTTTTTTAACAAAAAAGTCTTTGTTGAATTACCATTAATGACATACACAATCATGCATTTATATAAATGAAAACAAACCATACTGACATATTTTCATCTGCAAACATACATCACATATAACCTTCTACACAGTCATTGTCATTCTACCACTACATACCCTATTCGATTCCCATCTTCCCTTAAACCTCAATCCTCCTCCAAAACATTATTATGCATATATTTTTCCCACAATTTTTATTTCTTCTATGTAATTTGCTCCTATCCTTCTCTAAAGATCCCACTTCCAGTTTTTTATTTCTGTTATTATATTCACTACTTCTAGTACAGTTGGCTTAGACTTTGATTTAAATTTTCTAGTAATTTATTTTTTGAGAGTCAACATAATTAAACTTAGCAAAGCCTTACTATGTCTAGGCAATTCTTATTCTGCATCACAGCTTAAAAATTCATTTCCATAGCTACACCAATTTGCTCACCCAATATTTCTGACAAAGAAGTCTGCAGGTAATTTTTAAAGTCTGCCAACCCATTACACTCCCAAAAATAAGTCCCCAGTTCCCTCTTTCTTCCTCATCACACCTCCAACATTTGTAATCTACCTGAGGAAAAATTTTGTTTTCTGCTTGGGGTGTAAAAATACCCATGCAAACACTCCCAAGCAAAAATCCTAAACCTGACAGACTTTGTAGCATATTTGGGAGCTATAAATATATCCTCACATTGTTTCCTCTGATTGATTCCTATAGTCCTACAGTTATCGTGCAATATTTTATATGCCCTACGAATTAACCCATTTTTAACAGCAGCTTCTGTTCTATATTCTACTAAAAACTCTACTAGCGCTGGTCTTTCACTTAGGATCCCCATATTCCTTTCTCTTTGCCTATACACTGATATCAATCCTTGACAGGGAAGACAATTGCTAACCTACAGTCCGAGTGTAAGCTAGTCTCTTCCCATTGTATTACCTCTCTCGCTCTAATTATTTGCTCCCAATACCTTGGTCCCTTTGCCAGTTTTTTCCATTAAGTTCCATCCTCCTCTTGCCTATTCTCTGTACCATAATTGCAGTCATCCCTATCAGCAGGATCTAATTTCTCCATTCCTGTGTTGGCTTAGTTTTACAACACTTTCTACTACTTTATGAATATAACATTCTATGTGGTTATTAATATTCTCCTTAAGGACATGCATGCAAAATCGCAGCCTCTCCTTCTTCTTGCTATTAATATCCATAAAACAGTGGTTGCAGTTTCATTGTTTTTGTATTATCTTTTGCTTAGTCAACTCCGACATATCTTTAGCTGCCATAACAAAATCCTTTTTAACCCATACTTCTAAATACATTCATTTTATCATGTCCCCATAAAAATGAGTATTGTTGAATCAATTTGTGTGTGGGTACATAACTTACAGCTATTGCTTCCTGTTATCTTCATTAACATTGTACAGTATCCCCAGAAGACTTGAAACTGTCTCAGAATGTTCCACAACAGTGAAATATACTTTTCTGGTTCTATTAGGTACAAAATAAGTCTGCAACTAAAGCCAACTTTTCTTGGTTACCATAGCAATTATATCCTTGAATTTCTGAGTCCCTTATTTTCATTGACAATGGTTCTAAATATAATGCAAATAAATGAAAAGAAGACACTCTTGCCTGGTTCCACTGTTCAGACAGAACTTATCAGAGAAGAACCACCCCCCACTTTAATGTTTGTCTCTGATCCCTCATACAGTGGATATAAAAAGTGTACACAACCCTGTTAAAATGCCAAGTTTTTATGATATAAAAAAAGAGACCACAATAAATCATTTCAAAACTTTTCTCATCTTTAATGTGAGCTATAACCTGTACAATTCAATTGAAAAACAACAAAAATCTGTTAAGTGAAAAAATATAAAAAAATAAAAAATGTACAATAAGCTGGTTGCATGTGTGTGTGCAACTTTAAACTAATACTTTGCTGAAGCCCCTTTTGATTTAATTACAACATTCAGTCTTCTTGGGTACACACCTGCCATCAATTAATGAGACTCTGATTAACCCCAAATAAAGTTCAGTTGTCCTAGTAGGATTTTCCTGACATTTACACAGTTGCCTGCTACAGCAAAAGCTATGGTTCGCAGAGAGCTTACAAAGCATCAAATGGATCTCATTGTTGAAAGGTATCAGTCAGGAGAAGGGTACAAAAAATTTTCCACAGCATTGGATATATCATGGAACACAGTGAAAACAGTCATCAAAAAGTGGAGAAAATATGGGACAACAGTGACGTTGCAAAGAACTGGACATCTCTCCAAAACTGATGAAAGGACAAGATGAAAACTGGTCATGGAGGCTGCCAAGAGACGTACAGCAACACTGAAGGAGATGCATAAATTTCTGGCAAGTACTGGTTGCGTACTACATGTTGCAATGGACTATGGGGTAGGGATGCAAGACACAAAAAAAATCCAGGCCTGGCTAAAATTTGCAAAACAGTACATCAAGTCTTCCAAAGGCATGTGGGAAAATGTGTTATGGTCTGATGAGACCAAGGTTGAACTTTTTGGCCACAATTTTAAAAGGTATGTATGGCACAAAAACAACAGTTCGCATCACCAAAAGAACACCATCCCCAGAGTGAAGTATGGTGGTGGCAGTATCATGCTTTGGCTGGAACTGGGGCTTTAGTCAAGGTGGAGGGAATTATGAACAGTTCCAAATACATAGGTTCATAGGTGTGTACTAGGCTAATGGCCCTGGAGCCTATATAAGCCTAGCCCAAGAAGATTCCCTGGCATCATGCTGCCCAAAGTTAGTTCCCAGTGCCCTGTCAAGCAAGGCCAGTGAAATGATCTCCGGGTTGAGCTTCCTATTGCCCAGCCACTCATCAAGATTTCTCTTAAAGAGGGGTAGTGAAGTGCTCTGCTTGATGTGAATGGGAAGTTTGTTACAGAGTATGGGAAGTCTCTGGGTTAGGAACCTGTCCTTCCAGCATTTTCTGTTTATTGTGGTAATGAGGTTAAGGTCCCTGCAACATGTGGCATAGAGTGATTGGGATTTCTTTAGGTGTAGCATATCTAGCAGCTCTGGGTCAGACATGGCTTTGTAGGTCAAGCAGAGATCGCCTCTAAGTAGGCAATAAGAGACAGAGTACAGCTGGAGTGTTTTGAGTCTGTCCGTATAGGGCATGTGTCTAAGGCCTAAGATCCTCTTGGTGAGGTATTTTTTTGGCCTTTCCAGTTGTTGTAGGTGTCTAGTGAGGTACGTACCAAATGGGGCGCTGTATTCTATAATAGGTCTGATGAGGGACGAGTAGAGAGGGATTATTACCTCCTTCTTCCTGGATGAGAAACCTTTCGCAATGAGATATGCCACATAGAAGGACTTTCTGACTACAGTGGCTATGTGGTAATAAAAGGAGAGGTTGCTGTCAACCTGTGTCCCCTGGTCTCTTATCACACCTTTGGTGTTTAGTGGAATACCGCCTATGTGGTAGTTCGTGGGTACCGAATTTTTCCCAAAGGGAATAACAATGCCTGGTCGGAAGTCAGATTTGGAGTCTGCTACTTTCACAGTGTGGGTTCTATCAGTGAGCCAGTTGGCAACTCATCTTATTACATAGGGGTTTATGCCTAGTTTAGTGAGTCTATGATTCCTGAGTGAGGGATGGTGTCGAAGGACTTGGCAAGATCTAGGTAGGCTGTATGAACTACCTTGCCCTCATCCACAGCTCTGGTGACATCTTCGAAGAAGTCTATCCAATTAAGCAGGCATGACCTACCTTTCACAAACCCATACTGTGTGGGGTCCAAAGTTTGGAGATTCCCTATGTCCTTATTTATAAGGTCCATGATGATGTGCTCCATAGCCTTACATATCAGACTCTTCAGACTAATGGGGCAGTAGTTCCCAGGGTCTGTAGTCGTTCCCCCTTTGTCGAGTGGGATGACCGTAGCAGTGCACCATTCGGAAAGAACAAAGCCTAAAACGAGGCTGTGATTGAACAGGGTACTCAGGTGTGGTGCCAGTTCACTTTGTAATTAATGTAGAACACAGCCAGGGATATTATCAGGTCCCATGGAAGCTGTATTCTTGGCTTTGGACAGTGCGGTTTTTACCTGTGTAGCCATAATAATAGGGACGGCATTTATCAGGTATTGTGATAGGCCCTTTGGGGGGTGAAAAGGGGGTAAAGTTCGAACTGAACCTGTCGGCTAATATGTTGACAATATCAGTTGGTTCTGTACATGTATTGCCATTGTGCTGTAACTTAGAGAAGATCTGAGTCTTGCCATGTAGATACTTGACATAGCTGTAGAATGCCTTGTGGCTGTTTTTAGAATCTGCAGCAATTTTTGTTTTCATAGCTAGCTTTAGAGGATTTGATGATGGATCTCAGTTTTTTGCTGAGGCTAACAAAGGAGTTTTTCCAGTCTTGTGACGTCACCCTTTTCTGCAACAGTTTTTTTCCTTCTGTTGTAGTTTGTTTATGGTGGGGACCACCAGATTGGCTTCTTTTTTTTGGAGGAGAGTGTCTTGGTTCTGTTTGGTATGGCCCGTTCCATGCACTTGTGTACGTGTTCATACAGTGCTTTGGTGTATAATTCAGGAGTCATGCACCTATTTTCCATTTGCATGGGTGTCGTGAAGTTAGCCACCTCTGTTTTTAAAAGCCCAAAATTGGCTTTGGAGAAGTTTTTTTATGGTGGTTTCCTTTGGGGGGGGGTGAGGGGGATGTGGATAACCATGGTGATTAGCTTGTGGTCAGCTCTGACCAGGGAGGAGTTGATTACTGGTTTAGAGCAATGGTCACCCATGTTAGTAATGACCAGGTCAGGGATGTTTCTACCCCTGGTGGGAGTAAGAATGAGTTGGTCCAGGGCATTGGAATTAATGAATTCCAGAAAACATTGAGCACTTGTGTTGGTACATGACTAATTTTCCCAGTTAATGGAAAGATAGTTAAAGTCTCCCAGTATAAGGGTATTGGGTTGTACCCTAATATTTTCCAGTGTGTTTAGGAATGTGGAGTGGGAGTCTTGGGACATGGTGGGGGATCTATAGCAGGCTACAACCTGGATTGCAGTTTTACCCAGTGTTAGTTGTACCTGAAGTATCTCTGATGTGTTATGCTGGGCTACTAGTCTGGAGGTGTGCATATCCTTTATGAATATGGAGATACCACCGCCTTTAGTGCTAAGTCCAGGTTAGGGGCCAAAACATGTATGAATTATAGTCTGGTAGTGCTGGGGTGCTCTCTGGAGCCTTGAACCAGGTCTTGGTCACTCCAAAGATGTCGATGTTCTCCATTTTAAAGAGTGCTTCGAGCGAGTGCATTTTGAGATTTAGACTTCTAGCATTGAGTAGCATAACCCTCAGATTTCATTTGCTTGTAGCTGTTATGGTGGACATTGCCTAAAAAGGCACTATAGGGGTGGCAAGAGACTTGGCCAGTATCCAGAAACCCTGGGGTGACAGGTGCAGACGAAAAACCTTCAGGCGTCTGCTAGAAAGCAGAAGATGAAGAAGGATTTCACCTTTCAACATGACAATGAGCCCAAACATACATCCAAATCAACAAAAGAATGGCTTCACCAGAAGAAAATTAAAGTTTTGGAATGGCCCAGCCACAGCCCAGACCTAAATCCAATAGAAAATCTGTGGGGTGACCTGCAGAGGGCAGTGCACAAGAGATGCCCTCGCAATCTGACAGATTTGAAGCGCTTGTGCAAGGAAGAGTGGGCAAATATTGCCAAGTCAAGATATGCCATGCTGTCAGACTCCTACCCAAGAAGACTGAATGCTGTAATTAAATCAAAAGGTGCTTCAACAAAGTATTAGTTTAATGGTCTGCACACTTATGCAACCAGCTTATTGTACGTTCTTTATTTTTTATATTTTTCCCCTAACAGATTTGTTTGTTTTTCAATTGAATTGTACAGGTTATAGATCACATTAAAGGTGAGAAACATTTTGAAATTATTTAGTGTGGTCTCAGTTTTTTAGATCATAAAAACCTAGCATTTTAACAGGGCTGTGTACACTTTTTATATCCACTGTACATCCTTCTAATTAACCTTATTATTGTGTCAGGAATGCAAATGCTTCTACTGCCCTACTCATAAAATCCCAGCTTACCCTGTCAAATGTTTTCTGTGCATTATGACCAACCAACAACAGTGGAATTTTCTTACATTCTGCTTACCTCTGGGTCATCATTGTTCTATTAATATTGTCAAATGTTTGTCTCCTTCCACAAAACCACACTGATCCATATCCATCATTTTTGGCATCACCTTTGACATTCTTTTAGCCATTATAAACATATACACTTTATAACCATGGTTTAGAATTGAAATAGGCCTATAGGTATTAACACCCACAACAGCTTTCTTCGAGGATATTGGTGTTTCTCTTCCTTTTAAAATACTATTATACAAATCCTTCCAGATCTTTATCACTTTCTTCCCTCATAACTTCCAAATTTCCACAGGAATGCCACATATTGCTGGACTTTCCTCTACATTGATTAAACATCACCATTTTTACCTCATCTCATCCTATCCTAACTGTTAATAATTGAGCCTCATCTACCTCTAACCCTGCCAAATTTAATTCTTCCATAAAAATTTCCATTTGCACTTTTTCTTGATTTACACATTTCTCTGCTTTATATAGACTTTCATAAAATTTCCAAAACATTTCTAATAGTGCTACAGGCTAGGCTCTCTGGTGTTTTCCTTGTTATAGCCCCCCTAAGCTTGGCAACAACCCCTTCTACTTTATTTTGCCTGAGCTGTTGTGCTAAAAGCTTTAGTGCTCTGGAGTTATTATCAAAAACAGTTGCTTAACAGCAATTTTTCTAAACTCATGCATATTATTCACATACTCCGTTATTTTCTCTTTAGCACTCTGCAGTTGTGTCTCTTCTTGTTCTGCGAGACTCCTCCTGTTCTGCAATACTTTAACCATTGTCAGTCCCTCTAAATAAGTATTGTTACTTCTTAGGCCTACCCCTTTTTTATTTCTGCTCTGTTTTTTAAACTCCACTTTCATTTTATTCCACTCCCTGGCTATACTTCCATCTTCCCTAATAGCTCACAAATAATTTCCACTACCCATTCCTTAAATTCCTCTCTGTTTAACAGACAGATGGGGAAGCACCAGTGTCTCATTTTTATTTAAATACCTTGCATTTTTATTTTAGTGATTGGAAAATATTTATTACTAATTATTTTATAAGCAAATGTGGAGATGAGGTCAGCCATTTTCTGTAGTGTTTTACAATTATTCTAAAAGATGGGGTATTTGGATATGACAAACTCTACAGCTGTGTGCAGTATGTTAATATTTTTGCTCAGCATGTAGCATTATTTTTAAGAAGGGAATGGATAGGATAGTTTAACTGCATTTCCTGCTGATGAATGTTTCCCTCTGATTTCTTTGTGATATGAGGCTGAATCACAATTAAGAATGTTCCACTGCCTGTTTGTGACTGTCACCTAGTGATTCGTTATGAAAATCAATTATTCACCAGCAAATAATTGATTTAAATAAAGCATGTCTAAATCACACAGACATATGCTAACAAATAAAAAAAACACGCATCCTTTTTCTTTCATAGATTTTATAGGTTAGTACTAGGCTACCTGCCCTTTCAGGCCATGTTAAGCCTAGCCAGTTACCCCATGTGAGAATCAAACCCTGCACCTTGTGTCTGTAAGGTAAACACCTTAACCATTAGGCCAACCCCCCAAAAATGATATTCCCTAGTTAATTACAACATTAGCAACAATGTATTAATGCACATTAGAATACAAAATAACTAGAAAAATAAAGTGCATATAATGTTAACTCTTATGTTGCTGCCACCTCACAAAAGCTTTATTGCTGTTTTAGGTGGTTTGTAAACTATTTACTTGACTTTGACTAAGGTTCTAATAGGCAGCATTGTATTTAATATGGTGTAGTCTGTAACAGCAAACAATATTACAGTCCTGTTTTTCAGCCTTCTAGCTGACTTCCATGCAACAGTTGAAACGGAGGGGACTGAGAATTTGTCCTTACCCTGCTACTGTGCAATCTCAGAGTTAGTAAATCTAACTAGAAGGGGGTGTGAGGCCATGCGAGTGCTTGCCCCCCCCCAAATAAAGTATTGTTTTTGTCTTTTTTAATGTTTCTTTATTTTAAGATTTGATATAAAAAGATTGTTTTTTTTGTAATTGCACAAGTGACAGTTTGCTTAATGACAACATATTCATTTAATAAGACGTGGGAGCATTGAATAGAAGCATGTTTATTGAATGTTTCCTCATAATTGTTTTATGAGACAAGGGTAAACTGCTGAGATACAAGTAGACCACATTTTTTTTTCCTTTTTGCAGACAGACCTTGGAGAACTTCCCAACTTTTGATATGGTACAGGCAAAGCTTTCTGACAATAATGTACACTGGTCATAATAGCTTGTCAAGGATCATTACTGATGACTGTCATTACTTTACTTTACTTTATAATGAGAGTGCTCTATAGTTTTAATGCCTTGATTGCTGTACTTTAGGATGTTACATATATTGACCTCAACACTGAGGTCATTAGTATTACAGCAAGTATGTGTTTATTGAAAAAAATCCATAACCAAATCACAGTATGCACTCTGTTAAATCTCTGTGGAAGCAATTCACATGTATGGCATAGTTAAATGTCCTCAGGGAAATTGAATCTGAGATGTAGGCAGACTTCCCCATTCTTCCCATTGCTCCAGACTACTTATTTGATGGATGGACAGCAGCTGTATCATTTGATAGTTTTCTCCTGCTGGCTGCTGCCACAACAATGGAGTCCACCAGAGGGCCCTTGCTCCAGTGCTGTCTATCCTGAGGGATGTGAAGTATGTTGTCTTTCTTCCTGGGAATAGCCTCAGTGGAGTCTGTTTCCTGCTATGCTCTCCTGGTGGCCAAGACTATAAGATGGTCGACAGGAGGAATCACCAAGGAGGCAGACAATAAAATCTGGAAAACAACTCCTCCTTACCTTGAGAAGGAGGGTTAGTGGGTCCCTTCTGAAACATGCAATTCAAGGATTTCACCCAACCTTGCATCTTCTGGAGGGAATGGGGAGGCCCTCTTGATCATACAAGTTGGTGTCTGAGGTTAACAACTCTCTGGGGGAGTCCATGTGCTTCCTTTGTATGTTTTTTCCTAAGAATATCCAGAGGGAGCTGACATGAATACTGAGAGCAGCATAAACCTTAAGAGCCCTTTTAAGGCTTTCCATCCTGCTCTGTCCATGGGACAACTGACAATATGACTGAAGGACTGACTCCTAGGTGCCAGGGACCAGAGCTGTTGCCAGTGGAGGTTCTACAAACCACTTTCTATTCTCAAAAAGAAGACTGTCTTCTTGAAAACATCAAAGGTCAATACTAAGTCTGTTAGCACTGGAGACCCCAAACCTAGCACCTCGTCCATTCCCAACAAGGTAGACAAAAATGACAGAGAGGATGACAGCACTCAGCACTGTGTGTAGAACTTCTCCTGACAGTTTCTGAGACTGAGATCAGAGCTACCACATAAAATGTCAAGGACTTCAAACAAGTCAGTTCAAGACAGTGCTGAAAGCAGTCAGTTCCAAGACTCCGTCAACGTTGAAAGTTTTGGCATTGACTGAGTCAGATGAATAGTGATCGGTACTGAGGAAGGCACACCACTTGTCACCAAATACAGGAGCCAACTAAGTTCTTAGCTCCAAAACTGCTACTGCCAAAACATGGACCAGGGAAGGAGTTAGTATAGGGAACTGTGGGCAAACCCAATCAGCCATGAAGACTGAGGGGACTAGGATGAGACCCATCTCAATCTAAGCCTTCAGAAAAGCCTTCATCATTTAATTCCAGTCCACATCTGTAGCACTCTGAAAGGACCTGGCAGACAAAAATGAAGATGTAAATGTAGAATGGGAGACAACTCTTTTTAGAGGAGTATTTACAAAAGAGTTTTCTAAGTCAGTTTGTCCTTGATTACTATCAGCTCCAACTGAGACATGCCTGGAGGTGTAGCTGCACCGACCAAAGTCAATACAGCTAGTGGAAGCACTGATTCTTGCCTGGGGAGCTTAAGTGCCAAATTGGGCCTATATTTTCAGTTTTCCACTTTTTATGGTAATCTTTCTCTTTTTCTCTGTCCTTATCTCTACTTTTCTTTGATTTGTCACCACTGGCAAATGAAGATTTCAGGGAAGAGGTCCCTTGAGAATCAGCTTATTTCTTCCTTTCAGCAAAGGGGCAAGGACTAAAGGCCTCTCATATTAAGCAATACACCAATAGATGTCCTGGCCCCAGACACAGCACGCAGAGATTGGGGGTGTCCTGCTGTGGGATTGTCACAGTGACTGCATTTCGGAAGTCATTTTACTAACCTGTAATTAAACAAAACACTGCATTAAATAAAGAAATAAATAAAACAGTACATGGGAGAAATTACAAAAGACAAAAAAAAAGTTGCGTACTTACCATAACTTGGAATCTGTACTATCCAGCGTCATTATTCATCACGGATGGGTCTAGGATCTGACCTTGGATCTGAGCTGGCAGAAGTGCGCATTAGCTCCTAAGCTCAAGCTCCTCCCCTCCCCTTACTTCCTGTTACCCACAATCCTCAGATCGAGTTTGTTAGATACTAGTCCCAACTGGGACCCAATTTCATCCTGGAACAGGATCACATACTCACCCAACATAGCCCCAATACTCTCCTGGCCACCAGAAGAAGGGGGAAGGAGGGTGGGAACGTGATGAATAATGACAATGGATAACAGATTCTAAGTTATGGTAAGTATATAACTCTTTATCTGATGCTATCAGTGTCATTATTGATCACGGATGGGTCAGAGTCCCCAACTACCTGAAAATCCTGGGAGGTCTCATGGAAGGACAAACCAAAGCACAGAAGAACCAAATGAGGCTCCACCCCGGACACCAAATCCAACTTGTAGTGTGATACAAAGGTACGGGGGTTTAACCAAGTAGCCGTGGCACAAATGTCATGTAAGGAACTTCTAGCTCAGAATGCCACAGATGCAGCCACTGACCTAGTAGAGTGGGCTTTAAGAGGTCTAGGAAGATAATTGATCTGATAAATGTGGTCTATGCACGAAACAATCCAATGAAAGATGGGCACTGTGGAAATCACTCTACCTCTCCTGGGCTGAGAGAAGGCCATGAAGTGCTGATATGATTTTTGAAAGCCCTCAGTCCTTTTTAGGTAGAAGTGTAATTGCCTATGCACATCTAGACAATGAAGCTGGTATTTACCTTTGTTGGAGAAATTGGGAAAAAAGACAAGGAGTTGAATAAATTGGTTTAGATTAGTTTCCGAAGCCACCTTAGGAATGAAGGAAGGAGTGGTCCTGATGGAAACACTTTCCTTATGGAAAATCAAGAAAGGAGGTTTTATACAAAGCACCTGTAACTCTGAGACTCTTTTGGTAGAAGTAACTGCTACCAAGAGGGCTGCTTTCCAAGATAAAAGCTTGATGTCACATGTTGCAGACTACACCATATTAAATAAAATGCTGCCTATTAGGACCTTAGTCAAAGCCAAGTAAATAGTTTACAAACCACCTAAAACAGCAATAAAGCTTTTGTGAGGTGGCAGCAACATAAAGTTAACATTATATGCACTTTATGTTTTGCAGCAGGTTCAAAGGGGGGTAGTGTCAAAGAGTGCAGCACCAAAGTAAGCTCCCACAGAGAAGGGTCTTTGACGGGAGGTCTACGCAAGAACACCCCTTTAAGAAAGGCTTTGCATAACCTAGAAGAGAAAATAGGACTAATGTCCAAATGAAAGTTAAATATAGCTGCCAATTGGAACTTAATCATAGAAAAACTTGCCCCTTGCTGAAAAAGGGAAGAGAGGAAGGACAAAATATCGGCAAGTGGAGCTGAGAAGAGATCTATATCCCTCTGATGAGCCCAAACAGAGAACCTCTTCCATTAGAATAAACCTTTTTAGTAGAAGGTTTCTGGGAGGCCAAAATGATGTCCTTCACTGGGGAAGGCAAATTCGTCCGGATGACGATTACCGGAACTGGAGATACCAAGCTGTCAGTCTCAAGGACTTCAGATCGGGAGGGGGAAGTCCCCATGGGTGGGAGACAAGATCCTGAACTGGATCTAATATCCAAGGCAGACACATCAGATGAGACTGTAGGAAGGGAAACCACGTCTGTCGAGGCCAAAAGGTTGCAATGATGATGAGGTCAGCCTTCAGATGATGGGCTTTCTGCAGCACTTTGGGAATGAGGAGCATTGGAGGATAAGCGTAGAGGAGACCCGGCAGCCAATTGTGAATCAGACCACCCCTGGGGGACTCCGGAGGGGGGGATCAGGGCAAATAATCTGCTGCACTTGTAATTGGCTGGGATTCAAACAGGTCACAGCATGGAAATCCCCACAAATGGAAGATCCGATCTGCCACTGACTGTTTCAGGGCCCACTCGTGGGGACTCAGGATGGTCCTACTCTGGTTTTCTGCTAGTAAGTTGGAATCGACGGGAATATGCGTTGCAAGAAGAAAGTGGCTTGAGGCCATTGCCCATTCCCAAACTCTCATGGCCTCTCAGCACAGAGGATAAGATTGTGTTCCCTCTTGTTTGTTGATATACCAGACCACAGCCATGTTGTCTGTCTGCATTGCTACCGTCCTGAGTGGAGAAAGTCCTAGAAGGCTTGCAACATTAGTAGGACCACTCTCATCTCGAGGACACTGATATGCAACTTGGTCTCTGACAGGGACCACTTGCCTTGGACCATCTTTCCCTGGAAATGCCCCCACCCCACCCCAACAGGGAGGCATCCGTGGTCACCATGGCTTGGGGTTGCTGTAGGCAGAACTTTCTCCCACCAGTAGAAACCTGGTCTGGACCCACCAGGTCAGGTGATGTTTGTAGACCTAAGAGATTCGATCTAAGGTTGACATGGGTGAAGACAAGATGAACACTGAACCGCCAGAGTCCACTGGATGACCTGCATGTGAAACCTGGTGAGGGGGACTAACTGAATGGCTGCTGCCATAGACCCTAGAACCTGTAAGATGAGATGGACCAGGACACTGTCCCGATTCAGAAGTGTGAAGACTTGTTCCTGGATTGTGGATATTCTGTGATGGGAAAAGGCTGCAGTCTCAGACACCATGTCAAGAATCATACCTATGAACTCTAGTCTCTGACATCGGAGTAGGTGAGACTTCGGAAAGTTGACAGTAATGCCAAGTGCTTGAAAGAGATTTAGGGTGAAATCTGTGGTTAGGGAAAGGTGATGCTTTGTGGGAGCCATAAGGAGACAATCGTTCAGGTACAGAAAGACCTGAAATCCCTGTAGCCGGAGATGGGTTGCAACCACTGCCATAATTTGATGAGCATCCAGGGGGGCTGTGGTGAGAAAGAAGGGCAGGACTCTGAACTGATAATGATTGGCCCCTAGCCAGAAGCACAGGAATCTCCTGGAGCATCTGTCTATTTTTATGTGATAGTACGCATCCTTGAGATTTATTGAGCACATCCAATCATCCTTGCACAAAAGCAGCAGAATGGACTGAACAGTGACCATCTGGAACTTCGACTTCTTGACCAACAAATTCAGTTGGCTGAGGTCCAGAATGGGACGCAGGTCTCCTGTTCTTTTTGGCATTAAAAAGAAGTGAGAGTAAGTCCCGGATCCTTGTTGTCCTGCTGGGACCTTTTGGATGGCTCTTTTTTGAAGAAGGTCTTGCACCTCTAACAGAGCCAACTCCCTTTGGCAGGGTGGAACATCGGGGAGTGACTTCTGTGAATGAGGGGGATGTTTGAAGGAATGGAGTAACCCTTGGACACTATGGTTATCATCCACTGGTCTGAGGTTATGGATACCCAGGCCAGTTGATGTAGAGATATATGACCCCGACTGTCTCCAGAGCAGGATAGTTTGGCAGCCCTTCAGAAGCAATGCTGGGGCTTCTCTGAGAAGGTTTCTCAGAAGCCCTGATTCTGCGGATCCCCTCTACCCCTGGATGGCACCTGCCATCGAACCCACTTCTCAAGCCAGAAGAGGACGATTCCCGCAGAGCATCCTGGAAAGAAGACTGTGTCTTGTGGAACCACAGCTTCTTACTACTCCTCTGAGTCTTAGAGAAGGACCATTGGGGAGCAAAAAAATCTGATCCCGACTGCTGACAAGGTCTTACCCTCCTGCTTGCTGCAGGTCAATGTGTCCTTGACTGAGGGACCAAAGAGAGTGGACCTATCAAACGGGGCATTCGTAAAGGACACCATAAAGTTGTCCGCAAATATGCAAAGGTGAAGCCAGGTATGGCACCTTATGGCAATGCCTGTACCCGCCACTCGAGAGGTGGCCTTGACAGAGTTCGAGATCAACCTCATTGATGCATTCGCTAAGGAAGCCGGAGTGGATAGCTGATAGCTTTGGGGGAAGAGGAAAGCTCCAAAACTAAATCCTTTTGCAGCTGGGTAAAATGTGCCATATAATTTGCAACCCTCAGCCCGAACATGGCTCAGGCGTACATGCTCTTCCCAAATTGGTCTATCGCCCTACACTCCCTGTTAGGGGCCTTGACCCAGGAGCTCTGTTCGCAAGCTCCTTCTTGGTAGCAGTGGCAATCATAATAGCATTCACTGGAACTCCTTTACTCCAAAAAGGCATGTCTTTAGTGGGACTGAGAAATTTGTCTGCCTCTTTGGCACCAGTTCAACTGTGTTCGGCTCCTTCCACGCCCTGCTGGCCATGAGCTGCACTAATTTGTCTGCAGGAGGAGACAGACAAAAAGTAGATGGGCCTGCCCCGAATGCCTTCAGGAGCATGGCCTCCTCAGAGGATGGGGTTGGGGAAGACCAACCACCTCGCTGCTTAAGGATTTTCAGAATGTCACCAAAGGATATCTCCTCAGCCAGAATTCTGGGGGACCTGTCCCCTTCATCAAAATTCATGTCATCTGTTACAGACTCTTGAGGGGAGTCTAGGTGCTTCCTTTTACACTACCTGTTCTGAGGAGGCTCACCGACTGTGGGCTCCGGGGAGGACTCAGAGGAAGAGGGGGCCCCAATAGGGGAAATGCCCCTCTAAAGGCGATCCTGAGGGGCTGTCCCTGAACCAAAGATGAAGGCTCCCCACCCAAAATGCAACCAGGTAAAGTAGGGTTCAGGGCAGAAGAGAAGGTCGCCGATCAAGCGAAAATGGTCCTCTCTACTGCCCGAAAGGTGGAAGGACTGGACAAAGTCCCATCCTCACCGGCTGCAGCCAAGTGGGGCAGGAGTGGAGACCCTGGCACAGTACCAGTGCCCTCTGACGATACTGGGCCAGAGCTATCTAAGGCCGAAGCCCCCAAGGGGAGGGAACAATCTGACAACTCCGGACCAGAAACCACCACCCCCCACAGTGGCCACCACGTCTCTCAGGCATGAGGCAAAGCCGACTCAACGGCCAAATGAGCCAACACAGCCAGGACCCCAGGAGGCATGGGAGTAGGGGTACAACCTGATGCCAGCTGCCTCTTCTTCGGTAAGCTCTAACCCTGAGGCACAAAACTCACTGGAGTCAGGTGGGAGGAGAGGAGGGTAGGAGTGGATGAAGTGCCCCTTGGCACTCGGCTAGGGGATGGAAGCAGACCCAGTTCCATTTGGGCTTTGAGGAAACTCTTCATCATTTGGTCCATAAACCTCCTGGTGGACTGAGAAGTAACCGAGGAATGCCCCGAGTGAGTTGATAGCCTGCGATCCCTCAAAGAGGACCTATTAGGCCCCTTCGGATCCAAAGATTTGGAAGGGGTTGGAGAGTTTATAGTGACTATCAGATCCAATGTAACTGTCGTACTGAAAGGACCCAATGGATCCGATCCTGCCACGGACCCTACCAACGGATCCGACGAAGTTGTTGGAGCAGAGGGGGACCTCAAAACACTGGTTGGATCTGATGACCTGCCCACCTGGGAGGGGTTGGATCCAGCCGAGGGAGCCAAAATACCTGGAGCCAAAGCCCCCAAGGCTGGGCTTGGATCCGGAGCATGTGGATCCAAGAACCTGGGCCATTTTGAGGTTGGATACCGTGAGGAATAGTGCTTCCTCTTGGGATCTGAAGGAGCTTTAGAGGGAGACGCTGAGAGCAAGGGGCCCAAACAAGCCAGCCCCTTAAGAAGAAGCTTATTTCTACACTCTAGGAGAGCCCGGGGACTGAAACCAGCACAAATGTCACACTCAATCTCCTCATATGTGTTAGCAGGAGGAGCAAGCTTGCGGCCACACAAGGAGCAGCACCTAAAACCCAAGGTTTTTCAGGCCATAATAAAACACACACACACACACACACACACACACACACACACACACACACACACACACACACACACACACACACACACACACACACACACACACACACACACCCCAATCACTCTCATTAAAAGAGGGAGAGGGGAAAAAGAGCAGGAAGAGAACCCTGGCACCAGAGAAAATTAACCAGGGAAGGGAGGAAACTAGACTCACCTACAGAGAACTACACTAACTAGATTAAAAATTAACTAAGCAGAAGAAGAATGGGGCAAGAAAGGCAGAAAGAACCCAAGAAAATTTTACTTATCTGCAAACTAGAGCTCGAGCAGCTTAGGAACACAACCATCCACAATCATGGCAAATGAGATCTGAGGGTTGTGGGTAACAGGAAGTAAGGGTAGGGGAGGAGCTCAAGCTTAGGAGCTACCAATCACTTTTGCAGGCTCGGATCTGAGGTCAGATCCTAGACCCATCCATGATCAATAAAGACAAAGATAGCATTAGATTAAGGATATAAGACTAAAAAGATAAAGCAGATTAAATATGTCAGAAAACAGTCAAGGAGACCAATTATACTCTATGCTGAAAAAGAGGAAATACAATAAAAAGATGTTAGGCCGTTGTGCCTACCAGCAACTAAGGAAATGTGGAGAACCCTTTTTTCAATAAGCAAAAGGCAGAGCAGAGAAAAATAAAACACTTAAAATTATGAGAAACCAAGTAAAAGTGTTAAAAAAAACAGCAAATGCAAACAATTATCTGACAGAAGGAGCACTTAGATTTGGGTCTATATTACTTACTCAAACTGTCAGAATGTCAAGTACCCTTCCATCAACACCTAAGTGTCGAACGTCCTCTTCAGCGTACGGCCACATCATCGATTTCTTTCCAAGGAAAAGAAATTGGTTGGCCATTGTTTGAAATCTGCCCTTTTCCCCACTGTAGTGTGATCTCGGAGTTAGAATATTTAGTTAGGGGATGGGGTGGGGGGTACAGCCCCCCACATTGGGTGGTGTGGGGGGTGAAGACCCCCACTTCATAGCGTTTGTTAAATTGTGCTGTGCATATTTAGGCTACCAATTTCTTTCCCTTGGAAAGAAATCGATGATGTGGCCTTTTTGATAAAGAGGATGTTCGACACTTAGGTACCAATGGAAGGGTGCTCGACATTCTGACAGTTTAAGTAAATAATATAGACCCCTTAGATTTGTACCAGTGCCGATCTGTACGATCGCTAAGGAGGAAAACATAATCTGAGGGCAGAGTCAGGATGTAGCATTATGGGTGTTTTTGTTGAAGGAGCCTGAGATAAGAAGCACTAGCATAATAGCCAGATTGGATCTCATTTCCCTATCTGTTGGATAAGATGAACTGACTGAAATAGGATCAGTGCAATATAGCATGCTGGTGATAGAGTAGGACATGTATGCACCAAATAATAACATAATTTATTAGTATTTTTTACCGGGATGGTCCAAATGAGTAAAATACTTACCCCCTTTCAGCAGAGGCCCAGGGAGAAAAGCTCCACTCAAACTTTATGCAAAATAATTCAATACAGAGAATGAGATAGCAGTGAAATATTACTGTGCAAATGCAGTGAATTTTAACATTGTGTTGAGAGCTGAGAATTTTATGTCCACATCTGTAACGATCTGAATGGGTCTGTCAATAATTACTTCCAAAATCTAAAAGAGAATACCCAGCTATGCACTAAATTGGTTGTGGATGGCACCACCCATACTAAACAGAAGGTAATAACTAACCTGTTAGCTGACAGAGCAAACTTTACCTCCCTGCAGTCATCTACCAAAGTAGACCTGCCACCATTTCTCAGCCTATTATCCAAGACCAAAAAAAGGAAGTTATGTTCTTACCATAACGTTCCATGTGGAGTGTTCATCTCGCCTTTGTTCTTACACATGGGTGTCGGAGCCGATCCTCGGCTCCGAGTCGGCCGCTTAGCAAAGCTTTGCATCCAGAAGAAGCTCGAGACCAACCTACCTCCCACAATTCCCTCTGCCTTTACCTCAGATCTAGTTTGCAAGAAAAAAACAACACCAGACCCAGCAACAACAATGTAAATATCCAAAGAATACATACGTATACACAAGGAGCGTAAGTAACTCAAGCCAGTAGTACAACAGAGAGACCACTAGTGGGAGACAAACAGACCAGACATCTAAACTGGACGTTATTCCTGACCTGAGGGTGGGAGGGTGGGGATGTAAGAACAAAGGCGAGATGAACACTCCACATGGAACGTTATGGTAAGAACATAACTTCTTTATGTGAGAGTGTTCAATCTCGCCGTTTGTTCTTACACATGGGTAGCGTCCCTAGCTCCATGACCCTGAGAGACTCATGGAAGAACGTTCCTGAGCACAGTGGAACCAAAAGTTGCTCTGTCCCTGGAAATTCTATCCACTTTATGAGTGATAAACGTATGTGGTTTAGACCAAGTGGCGGCCGCACAAATAGTGTCCAAAGGCAGGCGAGCCGCATGAGCCAAAGATGTAGAAACTGATCTAGTAGAATGTCCTTTTGGTTTGGTGGGCAAACTCTGACTAGAAGCAGCATAAACAAAGGTAATACAATCAGTTAGCCATTTGGAGAGAGTACGCTTCGTCACTGCCATGCCCTTTTTGTTATCCGCAAAGGCTATAAAGAGTTGGTCTGCTTTCCTATGATCTTTAGTTCTGTCTAGGTAGAATCTGAGTTGTCTATGAACATCCAGCTTGTGCAACATATATTCCAGCTTATTGGAATGATTTTTGAAAAATGTGGGAAGCTCAATGGATTGATTAATGTTGTTAACTGAACAAACCTTAGGGAGGAAAGAAGGGTTAGTGCGTAAAGATACCCTGTCCGGGTGAAAAATTAAATATGGCTGTTTAATGGAGAGAGCTTGAAGTTCCGATACTCGTCTGACTGAGGTGATAGCTACTAGGAAGAGAGTTTTCCAGGACAAGAACTTTAAGGAACAGGAAGAAGCTGGTTCAAAGGGTGGTAACATTAGTTGGGATAAGAGGAGATTTAGATTCCAAGGAGCCGTAGGAAACCGAACCGCTGGTCTAAGATGAAAGGAGCCTTTCAAAAAGGCTTTACAAAGCCTATGAGCCATAATGGGCGCTCCATTCTCTCCTACATGAAAGTTAGAAATAGCAGCCAACTGAACCCTCAAGGTGGCAGTAGAGGCTCCTTGGTGAAACAGCATGGATAGGAATTCTAAAACCTTGTTTAGCGGGGCTATTAAGGGATCCAAATGCTGTGCAGTCGCCCAGTACAAACGTTTCCACTTACTGGTGTAAATTTTTGTAGTGGAAGCCTTATGAGAGGCTACTAGAATGTCTTGAACCGCCGGAGAGAGAAGATCAGACCTGGCTAAGAAGGGAAGCGGAGCAGCCAAGCTGCTAACCTGAGGGACAGGAGCGACGGGTGGGGAGCTCCTGACGAATGAGTCAGTAGGTCTGGCACCGGGTCCAGAATCCAGGGCTCCCGTATTTGGTGTGCTTGAAGAAAGGGGAACCAAATCTGACGAGGCCAGAATGGGGCAATGAGAATTACAGTCCTTTCTAGATCCTTGGCTTTCTGGAGAAATCTCGGTATCAGAGGTATAGGGGGAAAAGCATACAGGAGACCCGGGGGCCAATTGTGAATCAGAGCATCCCTGGGGACATCCCCTGGAGGGGGTAACAGGGCAAAGTAGCTGCATTTGGTGTTCATTGGAGACGCAAACAGATCGCAGCAAGGCTGGCCCCACTTGCGGAATATCATTTCCGCTATTGTCTGGTTGAGGGACCACTCGTGAGGTAACAGGATGGTTCTGCTCAACCTGTCCGCTATAACGTTGGATAACCCCGGGATGTGCGTTGCTATCAGAAAGCGACCAGTGGACTCTGCCCAATGCCAAATTCTCATGGCCTCTCTGCACAACTGGTAAGACTTGGTTCCTCCTTGTTTGTTTATGTACCAAACTACGGACATGTTGTCCGTTTGAACTGCAATGGTCCCTAGAGGTAGAAGGGGGGAAAAGTGTTGCAATGCTAGAAACACTGCCCTCATCTCCAGGACATTGATGTGCAGGTTGTACTCTAAACTGGTCCATTCGCCTTGGACTGTCTGTCCCTGAAAGATGCCCCCCCACCCTATCAGGGAAGCGTCCGTGGTCACTGTGGCTGTTGGTGTGGGTAACACAAATGGTCGGCCGCTGATGAAATTGTGATTCTGTAACCACCAAGACAGGTGTGCTTTGCAGGTGTTTGTAATGTGAATTTCGTGTGTCAGCGGTAACTGTTGGAACGACCATTGTGCGAACAGCAGCCATTGGAGTACTCTCATGTGTAGTCTTCCCATGGGAACTGCAACGAGGGAAGCTGACATGAGTCCCAAGACTTTCAGGACTAGTTTGGCTGGGGATTTCTTGGACAATAGAAGGAGAGATATGTGATTTTGTAGGGAAGCTATTCTTGCGGAGGGAAGTCTTAGAAGCAAGGAACGGGTATCCAAATCTGCCCCTATAAATGAAATATGCTGCAATGGCTGTAACGCAGATTTTTCAAAATTTATCGAAATTCATAGCTGAACACAAAGGCTGAGTGTGTAGTCCCTGGCTTGTATCAGTCGACGCTCGGTGGTGGCAGTAAGGAGCCAGTCGTCCAGATACGGAAACACCAGGAATCCTAGGCGTCTCAAGTGAGACGCTACCACTGCCATGCATTTGGTGAAAACCCTGGGGGCTGAGGTTAGACCAAAGGGCAGGGCCCGAAACCGAAAGTGGCTGGCTCCCAGCCGGAAGCGCAGGTGATCTCTGGACGCTCTGGCCATTTTGATGTGGTAGTATGCGTCCTTGAGATCTATTGAGCACATCCAGTCGTCCTTCTGTAAAAATGGAAGGATCGATTGAAGCGTGACCATCCGGAACTTTTCTTTTTTCACATAGGAATTGAGATTGCTTAGGTCCAGAATTGGCCTCCAGTCCCGTCTTTTTTGGAACTAAAAAGAACCTTGAGTAAGTTCCGGATCCTCTTTGGTCCACCGGGACTGGTTGGATGACTCTTTTTTCTAGCAGCTTTGATATTTCTATGGCTGCAGGTTCTCGCAGATGGGGCGGTACATCTGGGAATCTTTTCTGTGGTAACGGGGGAAATAGAAATGGGATTTTGTATCCTCTGGTAATAATGCTTTTTACCCATTTGTCTGAAGTAAGGCTTTGCCAGGCCTGAGGGTATAAAGCTAAGCGACCCCCGACTGCCTCCAGAGCAGGACAGTTGGGCCTCCTTTCAGGAGTGCTGGAAAGGCTTCCCAGGGATGGTATCCCTATTGCCTTGGTTTTGCGGACCCCCTCTGCCGCCAGGGTGGCGTCTTCCACTTCTGCCCCCCCTCTGCCTCTGGAGGGGGCATCACCCTGTGTGCTTGGGAAAGAACCCTGGGGTTTGCAAAACCACATTTTCCCACCTCGTTGCCCTTTGGGGTATGGTCTGGATGGGGTGGAAAAACGGACTCCGACAGCAGACAGAGTCTTTCCCTCTTGCTCACACCGGGTCAGGGTCTCCTTTACTTTGGGGCCAAAGAGAGTGGCACCATCAAAGGGGGCGTTAGTAAAGGAAGACTTGAAGGCTTCCGCAAAGGAGCACAGGCGCATCCAGGATTGTCTACGAAGAGCAATCGCTGAAGCCGCAGCCCTACTCGACCCTTCGGCTGCATACGAGATGAGCTTCATGGATGAGTTTACAATAGATGTAAGGGTATTGAGCTGTGCTGTAACCTTATCCGAGACAGCAGCAGCATCTGTAGTACCCTGGAGGGTATCTCCCAACTCTTTGACTAGATCCCTCTGTAATCGTGTAAAATGTGTCAAATAGTTCAGCGATCGCATGGAGAAAGTCGCTGAACTGAAAATGCGCTCCCATATCTGTCCATGGTCCTAGAATCTCTGTTAGGAGGATGGACAGACGAGGAAGATTCGGACATCTCCTTTTTCGTGGCAGCTGCCACCACCATAGCATCCACTGGAACTCCCTTAGTGAGGTATGCCTTATCCTGAGGGGCCGTTATATATTTATTAGGCTTTCTGGGAACTGGTTCCACTGTGTCAGGTGTCTCCCACGCCCTTCGAGCAATTAAATCCATTAACTCAAAGGGCGGAGTGACCCAGGAGGAAGAAGGGCGAGCACCAAATGCCTTCAGCAAAACCGACTCATCCTCAGAAGGGGGTAGGGCTTGCCAATCACCTCTCTGTTTCAGGATCTCCAGGATGTCAGAAAAGGAGACATCCTCCGAGGGTGATTTTGGGGACCCTTCTGACTCATCTAAGTCAGTGTCTGATGTTAAGGACTCTTGTGGAGAATCCAAGTGCCTCCTCTTGCACAATCTTTTCCTCGGGACGTCATCGGGGGGGGCATCCGATGAAGCCTCCGAGGAAGAAGGGGCTCCCTCTGGGGGTGGCTGAGACACTGGTGCTCGACGCTTTTGTGTAGTCGTAGGTGCAGAAGAGGACAACGGCCCTTTGTGGGAGGGAGAAGTTGCTTCTGCTGAAGTAGTTGTCTGGGAAGACAATACCTTCCTCATAAGGTCGAAGGCCCCTGGACCCCGAGCCGAGGAATCCCCCGGTTCCGAAGAACGCGGGGGAATCTCCGACACGGAAGCCAAGGGCACAGTCCCCGAGGACGGAGCCGACGTGATCCGTGCCGAGAGGGAGAGTCGCCACCGAAACATCGGTTTGACTCTCGGTCCCGGAACCAAGGATAGATTGACGGCTCCGCGAGTCCGGTAGTGGTTCAGACGGAGTCAAGATCAACGGTGCCGAATGAGAAAGAGACGGTTCCAGCACCAAGGGCTCCACTATCACCAGATCAACGTCTCCCGGCTCCGAGGGCTGAGTAGGCCTTGGAGGAGGACCAGATGGAGATAAAGGAAGGCCTTCGAGTCTCGACACTAACTGAGAGGAGACTGCAATGAGTTTGGACAGGGCCGTGTTCTCCATTAGCTTCTGCACCACACGATCTACGTCGGTGTCAGAGAGGGGCCTGGAAGATTGCGTCGAAGGAATCGAGGACGGTGTCGACCTCAAAAGAGCAGGAGGTGGAAGCTCAGTCACCGGTTCCAAGACTCGAGGCTCGGTGACAGACAGTAGCTCGACACTCGGCCCCGAAGTCTGTGGAACCGGTGAACGAACTTTAAAAGAAGAACTTGGAGCTGATGACATGGGCTCCGAAGTCCTCGACTCCTTCGAGGATTTAGAAATCTGGTCTGACTTGTCTAAAGCCTCTTGGAAGGCAGGCTTCAACAGACCTCTGTCCATAAGCTTCCTGCGCCTATCTGTCATGACCCTTCCACTAAAGGAATGACATATAGAACAGTCTTCCTGAAGATGGAGAGAGCCAAGACAGTAGACGCAGGAGCTATGATTGTTGGTGACAGACATCTTCTGTCCGCACTGACATCTCTTAAAACCTGATTTAACCTTGTCTGACATTCTGTAAGAAAGGAAAAATAAGTAAGGTATTGTAGATTGTCAAGAAACTCTGTCAAATTAGTGAGAAGTCACAGCAGTAATATATCAAGTATCCAAATCCGAGTTTTTAGTAGGTGGGGTAGGCCTTAGGTAACCTAAACTAAATATAAATGTATAAATACACTATATATAGCCGAAGGAAGACCAGACCATACACACACACACACACACACACACACACACACACACACACACACACACACACACACACACACACACACACTAAACAAAGTCTATAATCCTAAGAGTTTTCAAGAAAAAAATCTTTGAAAAAGATTAGCTTATCTGTCCAAGTTGGCTCAGAGCTCTTCAGAACGATGCGATCGGTTGCAGCGGCAAACTAGATCTGAGGTAAAGGCAGAGGGAATTGTGGGAGGTAGGTTGGTCTCGAGCTTCTTCTGGATGCAAAGCTTTGCTAAGCGGCCGACACCCATGTGTAAGAACAAATGGCGAGATTGAACACTCTCACATTATAGCATCAATGGGCGCAGGCAACATTCCAGGTTGCCTTTTAAATAACTTAAAACATGACCTAACAGATCTACTTGGATCTCTGTTTAACCATAGCCTGGCAACTGGTTATGTTCTAGTGGAATGAAGGACAGCAACACTAATCCCTCTGTATAAAGGGGACCATCAAGTGACCCTGGGAATTATAGGCCCATAAGCTTGACTAGCCTCATCTACAAGGCCATGGAAAGAATCATTATAGTCCTTATTAACAAGGACATAGGTAATCTCCAAACTCTGGACCCCACCCAGTTTGGATTCGTTAAAGGTAGATCATGCCTGTTAAACATGGCTGACTTCTTAGAGAAAGTCACCAAGGCTCTGGATGAGAGAAAATCAGTGCATACCGCCCATCTTGGCCTAGGCAAGTCATCTGACACAATCCCCTACTCAGCTATTATACAAAAACTCTTTCAACTGGGAATTAACCTCTACATTACCACAGCAGTAGCCAACTGGTTCACTGACAGGACACATACTGTCAAAGTGGATGACTTCACCTCTAGCAAAAGACCAGTCACCAGTGGCTACCACAGGTTTCTGTGCTGGGCTCCTTACTGTTTGGAATTTATTTCTCAGAAGTCCATGCAAACCTGGATGGCCTGTGTCTGACCAAGTTCGCTGACAACTGCAAACTGGGAGCAAGCAATGAGTCCCACAATGATGTTAATATAATGCAGAAAGGGTTAATGCAGACAAATGATTGGTGCCAAAGCCACAGAGTAAAGCTTAATGCAAAATAAATGCATTATTAGTCCCTTTGGTAAAGCTGACATCCCTGCTAATTACATTACAGACAGCACCCCCCCTAACTGCAGACCCAGAGCTACTTGATCTGGGTACTCAGGTTGATAGCAATCTGAACTTTGACCCCCATGTATCCACAGTAGTAAGGAAATCCTTCTGTGTGGCACATCTTATAAGTAAAGGCATCACATCTAGATCTAAGGATGTTATCATTCCATTATACTTGGCCTTCATCAGGTCAGTAATTGAGTACAATGCTCCATTTTGCACGTACCTCACCAGATGCCTGAACAACTGGACAGACTACAGAGGTTTCTCCCCAAGAAATTACATTGTAGACAAAACAAGTCTTATGCAGAAAGACTGAAAGCCCTGTCACTGTATTCTGCCTCCTACAGGTTGCTAACAGGTCACCTGTGCCTGGCTTACAGGGCAGTCTCTCACCTGGCCCTGATTAAAATGCCACACATTTGTATTTCAAACTGCAGGAGGATCACTCATTCCAGGGATCTTAACCTAGCCTCTGACATAAAAAGGTCTTGATGGAGAGATGATATATCTCCCAGAGACTGCATTTTTTTTTGAAACAAGCTTCCAACTGATGTAGAACAGAGACCCTTCCTAACCTTCTTCATACTCAACATAGATCAATGGATGAGTGACCACAAATTCACTCCTGGAGTGGCTCCCATGCCCATCCTGAACAGAGGAAGTTGGTATTGACTACCATAGACCTTTACCTCTGTGAACTTCACTCACCTGACCACTGACAATTGTGGCAACTCGGGATAAATATGGCTAGGCTTGTTAGGGCTCTAGAACCGTTACCCTAGTAAACTCCTACGAACCTATATATGTCAACCTTTCCAGCACAATGATATTACAGAAATAATTAAAACTGTGTAGGCACACAAAATTGCTATTATTAACATGATGCCTCATACAGTCAATATTTTGTGTGACAGATCAGAAAGTAGTAAAGGCTTCACTTCAGTGAATTTTGATTGTAGTATTAGGTTCAAGCAAGACAAAGGGATGAGAAACAGTGAGAAGCTATTAAGCGCACCTAAAAGTAGCGGTGATAGTGATGTGGGTATAGAGGAAATAGTGGGACTAGATGTGAGTGAAGCTGGAGTAAAAGTGATACTGACTGACTTAAGACAGGGGCAAAAGTGTATGCCTGTAGCCCACACTGCCAATTTATGTCTTCCATTTCCTGAGTAGAAGGTTCATCTATATATGTTTCTGAAATATATCTGTTGCCATTAGATTCACAGTATTCCATATAAATATGCATGGTTAGGTAGAATATAAATGAGTGTGTGAAACAATTTATTTTTCACTATTCGTAATTAATGTTTTTGTATCAACTACGGAACGTCTTTCTCAGTAATGATTTAATTAACAAGAAAATTACAATTCTAGCATTGTGAATTGCTAGCAATTGGGTGGTATTTCACTAATGAAAGTGTTCAGGGATGCATCTTTGAGTAAATACTTTGATCAGTTTAATGAGTGTATAAGTAAACTATGCATTTAAGTGAAGCAGGCTCTATGGCAAACAGGGGTAGATTCTTAACTACAACACAGATGATATGGGATCCGGAAGCAGTCAGGGTGCTAGAAAGGCCAGGCATGAAACATGTGACTGAGTGGCTGCTGCAGACTTATACAACACAGAGGAAAGGAGGTGGATCAACCTACTGAGATCTAAACTTAAGTAAAGACATGAACTAGGTGTAGGATGGGCCACTAGTGTGAGCATGAGTGCAACAAATAGTACATGGCATTGTAGCCAGAGGTCAGCACATGCATGCTGCAGCAAATGTGTCACAAGCTAGTATTGTGCATCTTCATCTAGACAGCCTGCACTGCAGCACCACAAAAGGTGGGATTAAGGAAAGAATAACACCTCCCTTTAAAGTATGCATGAGCACAATTTCCAAAGACTACAGAGAACTCCTAAAGCCTTGGAAAATTAGGACTGGTGGCCTGTGTAATGGGTGAAATGAAATCAAGCTCCCCAACCACTGACACACACTGGTGTTAGACATGAAAAAAAAAGTGCAGAGGAGTGAGGGCCCACACTCTCTTTATGCCCAGACTCACAGGCAATTACATTGAGGGAATCCCTGGCATTTGAGTGATTCATAGGTTCATAGGTAGGTACTAGGCTGTCTGCCCAAGGGCATTTATAAGCCTAGCTAGAGTGTGTGTGCTATTCCGCCCCCATTTAGTAGTCTGTGAACAGCAGAGAACAGCAGCAGAGCTATTAGTTCCTCCAGCAGAACCACAGCTGAAGTGAAGTGATCCCATGGTACACCGTCACCCGTCCCATCCACCTTTGAAGAGTTTCTCTGAGGTGCCTGCCCCTGCCTAGCCTGATAGGTTCATACTGGGTTCATACTACTAGGCTATCTGCCGCATTTACAAACCCTAGCCCATATCGTTTGCCCATCGTTTTAGGCTTTAGGGAACTATACCCATTATTTTTTTCTACCCATCTGTTTTCGAGTTGTGACACTGAGGTAATCCCCTGGGGTATATCTCGATCTCCCATCCACATTAGTCCATTCTCTTGAACAAGACCAAGTGCTCTGCCTCCGCTCATGTACGGGATTTTGTTCCACATGGGGAGTTCCACAGCATAGGGAGTATATCTCCAGCGTCCTATTAATATTAAGCTCGTGTGAGTAGTCTCCAGCCCTTGTGGCTCTGATGTCCTTCTATTTTTGATGAGAAACATATTTGAGGCAAAAGTATATTGACCTGGCCTTTGTATGTGGCGGTTGTCACCTCTGAGCAAGCGGTAGCGACTGATAGAGCTGGAGTAAGCCGAGTTCGGGCAGAGTGGACAGAGTTTTGAGACCCTTTATCCTTTTTGGAGGAGACCTTTTTTTGCCTCCTGAGCTGCTGCAAGTGTCGTCAGAGATATGTTCCGATGATAGGGGCATTCTCAATCAGGAGACTATGACCTCCTTGATCTAGATGAGAATCCCTTCATGATAAGGGTGGGCAATGTAGAAGGTCTTCTAACTACTTTTGCTTAGCATAGATCGAATGACAGACTACGACGCTATCAACCTGGGTCCCCAGGTCCCTGATAACTTCTTCTGTGCTCAGTGGATTGCCACCTATTTGGTAGCTAGGGGTAACCTTGTTTTTCCCGAGGATGCATTCATTAATTTTTTTTTTGGCATTTTTTTGGCCGTGGCTCTGGCACCAGTTATCCGTTCTGTCTGTCCCTGTGTTAGGATATCTGTGTCAGATGTGTTTTCTTTTTGCGCAGTTTGCGTCAGTGCACAAACTGTGTCAACATAACCCTCTGTTCGCTTGTACTTGGAAAAAACCCAGCCAAACAAAAAGTGAAGCACCAGGGACAGCCTGTGGGACTACTTGTGACACTGGCTTTGTCTGACTTTGGGGCTGAGCAACTCTGACCAGGCCAGTTCCATGTCACCATCTTGTGCATGAACCATCTTGTGATGTATGGGTTGATCTTTAAATGTGGAGTTTTTCATATAGTACCTAAATGGGGTAGAATATGGTATTAGCCAGGTCGAGGTGGGCGAGCTGTAGCAGCTTTGCTTTCCAATCATCAATGGCTTTTAAAACTGTTTGACTGCCTTGACTGAAGCCAAGGCATGATCTGCCCAAGTCTGCAAAGCCAAAACTTTGTTGGATCAAAGTCCTATGATTCCTATGTCTTTTTATTTATGAGGTCTGTGTTGCCTCTCATGGCTCAGGGTCGCAGGAGGCACCGGCTAGAAGGCATTAATTAATGGGGTGCAGTTTTTGTGGCCTTTGTGAAGTGGTACCATTTGTGCAGTGCGCCACTCTGGTGCGGGAGGGTAGAGGTCTCATTGAGTTCATGGAGCACACTGAACCTGTCAGCCAGTACAGTCTATATTAGGTAATTGAAGTCAACACCTAGTATGATGGTTTTTGACACATTTATCCCCTCTAGTGTTTCAGGAAGGCCATGTGAGGTTCCTAGTTTTGTGAGGTAATGCTACAATTTGCAGAGAGCAGTTCTATTTATCTTGCCTATGACCTGGATGGTCTGGATGGTCTCCCTGCGCACCCAGCTGCGTTGCCAGGTGTCTGGTGTGAATATGGATATCCCCTCCTTTCTTGGTATTGTCCAGATTTTGGGGCCGGGCATGATGTGAGAGGTGAAACCTGATAAGCGCGGGGTGCTCTCAGAGAGCCTTGAAACAAGGTTTTCACACAGCACAGACAGCCGATGTTCTCCATGCAAGGAAGGGCAGTGCGTGCAATTTGAGATTTGAACTTCTGGCATTGATTGAGCAGCATTACCCTTTTCCTTTCCTTTTTTGTGTCTAGTGGTTGGTAGGTTTAATTTGAGCCTAAAAGGCAAAAGGGGGAGTGGGGTGGCAGAGCCTTTTACCAATGTATCCGGTCAGGGTGACAGGTGCAAGCTTTCCGAAGCAGCGTGGCTGTCCAGCATGTCATCAGACAGTCGAACAGACAACACCTTTGAATGACACCAGTGTTTGATACTGCTCAAGGTCAGGGTCATACCTGTCTGGGCTACATAATCAGAGAGCTCCTCAATGTCTCTTTTTTTCATGTAGTCCAAGGAGGAGTGCGTCAGTTTACCAACACGACCAAAGACACTGAATGATTAGCACCTGCTGCTGTTGCCTGAGAGTGAGTGCTGCGTTACGTTATGTGTGTGATTCAGAAACAGGCAAGTTAGCCTTACTGTGACCTTCTCCTTACCTCAGTCTGGTGAGCGTGTCTGACTATGTCTGACTATGGAGTCACCAATGACTAGTGTGTCTGGCATTGTAAGGTATGGGACTGACTGTTGACTCTCTCTGACTGAGGTCTATGTGTTGCAGGTGTTGTTGTGTTGTTGTGTGGTGGTGGTTGTTTGGGTGTCTGCTTTGCTGGCCTCTGCTGTTTGGTAGATTTTGATCCGAACCTCAGAGTGTGTTTTATGTGTTTATGTGAGGTTGTAAGATCAGTATAGTAGTTTAGAAGGTGGTTTTTGAAAAAAATTTGAAGAGAGTTAGGACTTTAGGTGGCCGAAAAACCTTAAACCTTAACCTTGCCGCCCTAGTGTGCAACAACAGCACTCCAGCAACCATCGGGCATCCAGGCCCTCCCAAAGCAGCATGGCTAAAGGCAGGAACTTTATAAGGGGCTGGATAAGACAAAAAAAACAACAACCACACCAACAAACCACCCCTGCCCTAGGAATGAAATCACTCGACAATGGAACAAAGATAAATGAATAGTGGCCAATACCACTAAGTCATTCAAGGGGTCAACCACCTCTCCGGGGAGGCAGGGAAGTGCTCACTGATAAACACGACCCTCCTTCAGCCCAAGCAAAATGGCCTCACAGAAACTTTCAAAACAGTCAGGAACAGCAAGCCTGTAACTGAACTTTTTAACTCTCAAAAAGTGGAAAAAGCAAGATTTTTTTTTTTGTTTTTTTTAAATATTTCCCTTATTAGGCATGATGGAGGACCTGTGGAGTGAGGCACACTCTGTTCACAGCTACCTGGATGATGGCCCCTATGATCAGTACTTACCCAATGTGGGAATGAATGGGCTTAAGACACAATGAAGGTGGAAGGCAGTTGTCAAGCTTGAGGGGAAAAGCATATAAAAAAGGATATCTTTAATGAGAAATATATGCACCTAATCAAGAAAACAAGCCTGCATAAAGTGCTCTTGTTTTACATTTCTAGTTTCTTCATAGGGAGTAACTTCATACTGTGTCATCCCAAACTGCAGAGGTTTCTAAGCTTAGCAAGTGTTTCTGTAATTTTTGAGAAGCTAAATAATGGCATTACATTTTACACTTTAGCTTTATATTACATTTTTTATTTCCTGTGGAATTTATACTTTCCTTCTGCGTGCTGTTTCATTTAGTGTTCAGATATTGCCAGTGGTAATCAGGTAGCAGCTAAGCACTGAATACACATCACTCTCTCCACTTTCCCAAATTTAGACTATATCTGAAGAATGGTTTAGTTGCCCCATTCACATGGAAAACAATTTCTTGGCATTTCATGGTCATTGCCAATCACTCCTTAAATATTACAGCCAGTAACAGTTAAGTCTAGAGCTATACCAGCTGGCTGATCCACAACTGTAATACCTACAAAAAGCATAAAATTATAGGGCAAGTTCTAGCCACACTAACTTATGCACTCCCTCATCTAACATCTTGGCCAGAAATATGGTACAGATAAGACAATGTTTGCAAATAAGCCTCAGCAATCAAAATAAAGCTAAATTTTTACTGTGGTTTCTGCACACCTAGTTTATCTGTTACAATTTGACTTAAAACAAGGATTCGCAATTTGTGACAGTTGAACTGCAAATAACATGGACACTTGTATTCTAGTCAACAAACAGCTAATTAATTTGTGCTACCCTCTGGCTTCAGATATTATCCCTTTGCTTCTTACTGCTGTTTGCTTACTTAAAGTGTGCCACACACCTTCTCAAGCATCTTTGGTTTACAATTAGTAGTATTTTCAGTTGTACTCCTCGTGGTAAAGTTGAGTGAAATTTTGCAAAAAATGAACATTAAATAGTATTGACTTATTATTTATTTTTAAGTTTTACTGTTTACTCAGTTTATACCTATAACCACAGTCACAAAATTATGTCAAGGGGAGGTACCGGACAATAACTTATAGACATCAGCAAAGCATGCTGGGCAAGCAAAACCATCTTTTGTTTTTCTTTTTTTTAGAAGAGCAGCTTCTTTCTTACACTGTGGCTTCACATTTTACTATGGTTTCTGCACAACCAGTTTATCAGTTACAATCTGACTTAAAACAAGGGTTCTCAATTTGTGACAGTTCAGCTGCAAACAGCATGATGGCTTTTATTGTAGTCAGCAATCAGCTAATTAATTTGTGCTTGTACGCGTTAATTTTTAATGAAAGGTGTTCCACCTGCAAGAACCAGCTGTCAGCTTGCTTTTCTAGTAAATAAGCTCATACTGATGTGTCCAGCAAGAAAATACAGTAACCTTTACATTGACTTGGATATTTTAGTATTATGGGTTCAGACTGTCATGACATCATGGATGGGATTTTCAGCTCCAGGAAAATTTTCAGGTGGTTGTCCTTATCAACAAAATAAAATGCAAAACCAACAAACTTGTGAATCAAAGACTGTATAATTTGATTTTGAACAAGGTAAGGAAATTATATCCAACTTCCAGGATTCTTTACTTAAACTTTCCTTAGAGCATAACTGATACACTTTAAGGACAAAAAAATACAAAAAAGATGGCTAAAACTAAAGTCTTCTCACAAAACGACTGCACATGCTTTGCACCAAATTTCATTTACAGGCCTTATATATTTTTACTTCATTTCTTTCTAAGTTGTTGATTAGCCCCATCACAGATATTAAAAATGCTGCATTATCCATCTTTCATTACACTGTGATCTAGCTTGATCTGATTACTTCTTGCATAATTTTCAAAAACTTCACTAACAGTACAATACTCAACATGATAATCAACAAATAATCAAGTGGCAGAGCTCATGTTTGCTACTGTACATTTCAAATTGTGTTAAACTAAATACACAGAAGAACAAAAGTAACAGATATGTTTCTGAAAATAAACCATCTGTATTAATATTTGAATGAAACAAACCTCTACTTACCGGAATAGGGTCCGTTTTTCTAAACGAAGGTCCCTTGAACTTAATGTGATAGAGTCCTGGTCTAGAACAAGAGGCTAGAAGCAAAACAACACAATGTAAAGATAGATTATTTGTCTCTTTGGTTCACATAATGAGATAAAGTCTTGTCAACAGCGCAATGTCAAAACAAATAAAGAACACATTTTTTTCATACATACACTACTAATATACAACAAATTTAAATAACAATGCAGAAAACTAACTACAAAGCAGATAGAGGCACAGTACTTTGTATCTATCCCTTTACCTAACATGATAAATATAGTTTGCACCAGTGAAAATGCATTGTGGCCCACATTACTGAAATACAAAAGAACAAACCAAAATGAAGAGTGAAAAAGCAAAACGACGACTGTGAGCTGAAACTCTGATAAGCAAGTTGTTAGTACAATGTAGCAACAAGGTTGTGTAGGACAGAAATGACACTAGGAATAGGGTCTCTACAATGGAAACAAATGCATACTGGAACAACAGACAGGAAAAAAAAAAGCAGAAATGAAAAACTTTATTTTCTGGCTCAGAAGGGCATTGTCTGTTGCTCCCTTGGTGAAGGAGGCATTTATGAACAGAAAGGGATACTGATGTGGTTGATATTGTATCATAACAATTCAATGGTCCATGATCCTGACATCTGCACAGACCCAGAAATAACATGTGTGGTTACTGTATCAGGTGTCTGTGAATGAATAATCAGATGTCAGTGAAGGAATCTTCCTCATGGGGTGCGCAGCTGCAAAATCCTATTATGCTATTTTCGGTTTTCAGCTAATCTATTTTCCTCTTCCACTCCAACACTCTGAGTTATGTGCCTCCTGCCAGCACATACAGTGATGTCATGTACCTGTTTCTGCCAGTTTCAGTTTGCCATCCAATAAATAAGCAAAATCCATAAGCCAGGAATTACGGAGCTCAAACAACACTGAACATATATACACATACATAGACATACACCACAGACCCATAGGAAATACTAAACTATTAGGCCAGAGGTAAAGTCTCCCTGCCCACCTTACACATCTGCTAACCCTAACCATAACCATAACCCTTTACATTTTGTTACTTAAAACCCCTTCCTGAACAGTATTAATACCAAGACGAAACTTGATCTCATAACTCTTATGAGTCATTCTGTATTTTGTGCTGCTCTCTTTTTTGTTTTGCTATTTGTGTTTCTCTCTCTTTTGAGTTTTCTACCGTTCATGACATTTTAAAGGAAAACAAAGGGAACAGTATTAGTCCTAGATAATTGCATTGCATTACTTGCTGTAATACATTATTGTTAGTGGTGTAAATAGAAGTTGGCAAGATATGGATAGAAAGGAATTTGAGTTAGAGTCAAATACCATTATTACAGTCTTAGAGACATTCGATGTAAGTTGATTGTTAGCCAATGGCATATACTGCATATTGATTTAGAGGCTTAAGGAGAGATAGGAAGTGTCATCTAGATCAATATCATCAGCATATAAAGTGACGGCAATTGTTGGATAACAGTTATGTCACTTCTAAATAAAGAGAACAGAATGGACCATGGACAAACCCCTGTGGGATTCCTACTGAGAAGGTAGCAGCTCTGAGTTGATGGAATTAGTCAGCAATGGTGAACACCCAGTCTGACATAGTCAAAGATCCAAGCAAAAGAGGTGATGTGGAAGCTTAGACTTTCAAGTTTACCTACAAGTATGTCAAGCTTGACACTGTCAAAAGCATATTTTAGATCTGTGAAAATTGCACCTGCATATTTGCAGTTTTCCACCAAAGTACACATTTTATTGGAAAGGGAACACAGTGAAGTAAAACACAGAGTTATGCACATATGATAACTTGGCATCTCTTATCCTATGTCAGTATTCATCACTCTTGTGTCCTAGGGTCCGAACTTGGACTCAAGCCGGCAAGTTTGAAACAGATCAGAGCCTCGAGCTCCTCCCACTCCCATAATCCCTTGCTGGTCTCTAACCCCCTCAGATCAAGTTTGTCCCTAGAGCTAGAAAACAACTAAAGAAGACCTTAACCACCAGACAGGAATTCTCCACTTTTCAAGGTCCCACAGGACAGGGGAAGGAGGGAGAGATACTGATGAATAGTGATATAGGATAACAAAGATGCCAAGTTATAGTAAGTACATAACTCTTTATCTGGTGTTATGTATGTTGCTATTCCTCACTCTTGGGTGAGAGTCCCCAGCTACCATAAAACCCTGGGTGACCTCATGGAAGGACATGATGAAGAACTGTGGAGCCAAAAGAAGCCCTGTTCCTGGAGACAATTTTGAGTTTATAATGAGTGACAAAAGTGTGAGACGTAGACCAGGTGGCCACCACACAAATCTCGATGGGCCAAATAGGCAGCTGTGAAGATTGGGTGAAGACAGATGAAGGCTGTCAGCCTAGCCAGATAGAATTTTGGAGATAATTCTGTCATCTGTAAATATTAATGTGAACCGCAGGCTTGTGTCTTAAGTAGTAAAAATAGTGTTACATGTGGAACTGAAAAAAAATGTAACAACGGTGCACTCTGCTGACCAAATAAAGCATGTTGTGACCCTTTGATGTAAATACGGCTCCGGCCAGTCTAGATGAAGGAATTCTTGCTATTGTTTTAAGGCCATAGTTAATAGCCAGAATTTGCATGCATAAATGTCCTTAATGGCTTTGCTTCCTGACCTGGTGTGAGCTTACTAAAGAATGTAACCTGTTAGCCTGGGAACCCAGGGAAGTGTGACGAATGATGTAATGTGAACCAGGAATGTGATTTTAAAAACAGACAGAATCGGAGCATTAAGCACTGTTGTCTTGCTCTACATGTAAGTTTATCTTAGATTTGTGTTTTCTCTTAGAAATAGCTAGAAACTAGAAAGATTAGACTAAGTGTTTTTCTGTGATGTCAGAACTGTACTACTGAATTATTTAAGTATTTCTCTGTGACCTCTGAACTCTTGACTAGTACTGTGTAGTAAAAAGTATTGTCTTGTGTTTTAACTATTTGTTATTAAATATTCTTAAACCCTTTCAACTGTGGCTGTTTTGTAGAGATAATTTAAGCTCTTTAGAGTACCTGCATGCCTTTGGTAAAATTGTACAAAGCCACTCAAATAGCTTAAACCGTGGACTATACTTCCGATTGGATAATAATATTGCACAGTAATAATTGGACACCCTTTTAAGGGCCTTTGAGTACGATAAATATTAGTGGGTGGTGGTAAGTGGTACTACCTTTTAGACTGGGGAGAAAAGGGGCACAGCTGGCGAACCTGTGCCAGCCTTCCCCAGGAGTGCCTGTGTGTTTATATAAACTCTTCTCAGTGTGTGTGTGTGTGTGTGTGTGTGTGTGTGTGTGTGTGTGTGTGTGTGTGTGTGTGTGTGTGTGTGTGTGTGTGCGTGTGTGTGTGTGTGTATCAGCTACCTGGGAAAAGACACGAAGCACTGGTTGGATAGAGAGGGTACTGGAGGCTTTAGCTTGCCCACTAGGCTGAGATCTGGAACCTATAGTTGTGCCAGTGGGGAGTCTTACTGGGGACCTGGATAGCAAGGGAGCAACTAGCCCTGGACTGACTGTGATCTCTTTGTGCTCTTAAGGGAAATTGCACTTTACTGTGTGTATTTGTTATCCTTTCCTCCTATATGAGACGCCTCTCACTGGTGTTGGTGAGGATTGAGGCTCCTTGATTGCTGGGCCATGGCACGGGCGCCACATACAAATTGTTTGGCAGGGGTGGGATATCCACACCATATATTAATTGGTGGCAAATACTAATTGGCTTGTAGTGGTGTGGGTAGAATGAATTCCTGTAGCTGGTGTACAATGAGCTTTGAAGGTGTTTTGTACTCTAAATCAGCCACAAAGTGAATACTCAGAGTTCAGATCACAATTGTTTTATTTCTTTTGTTAGCTTAGTCAGGGTGATCAGGCACCATGTCAGCAGAGGAGTATGGAAAGCTGATAAGGAGCCAGCTGGCTGAGATGTGCCAGGCTAGGGGACTGGTGCATGGAAACCTGACTAAGGCAGACCTGATTGCAGCCTTGGTTACAGCTGCATCAGAAAACAGCAACCAGTAGGACAATCAGACTGACAGTGGAGATATAATACCCTCAGAGAATGGATAGCTCAACCTTTCTGCAGAGGACTTAAAAATCCAACTGGAGCTAAAGAGACTTGAGTTAGAGGTCAGACGTTTGGAGACAGAAGCAGCTGAGACTGAGGAGAATGAGAAAGTGCTACGCCTGGAAGCTGAGGAAAAGGAGAGGCAGAGGGAGCGTGAGAAGGAGATGCTGACTCTTCACCAGAGTCATGGAGGTAATGGGGAAGGGAGTAACTGGACCCCAGAAGCACAACAGGTCAGTAAATTTCTTCCGCAGTTTAATGAGGGGGATCATTTTGATAGCTTTACTCATATGTTTGAGAGGGTATGCAAACAGTATGATGTTGACCAAAGGCTCTGGGTACAGTTCCTGACACCCTTACTCCACGGGAAAGCTGTAACTGTTTTGTCAAAAGTGACTGACATTGCATGTCTTGATTATACTGCTGTTAAAAATCACTTGTTAGAATTCTTTAAGCTAACACCTGAAACGTATAGGAAAAAGTTTTGTGAGCACAGACACAATGCAGATGAGAGTGTGTGTGAATATGTTGCTGAACTGGGCACTTATTTCCATAGGTGGGTGAGTGGATGTCAGGTCACCACTTTCGAAGGGCTGGCAGACCTTTTGGTGAGGGAACAAGCCCTTAGCACTTTGCCTGAGGACATGAGGATCTGGTTAGCTAATACGACAATGTGCTACTTCAGATGAGTTGGGGAAGAAGGGAGACCTATACCTAGCAAGCAGGGCAGCCCTGCACAGAAAAGGGACCCCCAATACTGCCGATGGGTCTAAAGGAACCCAGGGTGGGCAGCACATATTGCCCCAACAGAATCTGCCAGTAGCAGGGGAAGCCACTATTCCAGGTACACATCCAGGACCTAGGGTTAAATGTTTTGAATGCAACCAGTGCGGCCACATGGCATACAGATGTCCACAGAGGCAAGGTGGAGAACAAAAGTTGAGGGAGCCAGTAAGTGGGAAAGACAAAATGCCAGTAGTAGGTTGTCTTGAGCCAACAGGGATACCAAGCTACCATCCTGCAGATGTCCTGATAGGGAAGGATTTGGATGAGGCAGTACCATGTGCTTATGCAGTTACATGCAGTCAGGCTAGGAGACAAGCATGTGGGTCTGGTAGCCTGGGGGAGAACCAGACAGACTGCATACTTGCAGCCAGGATTGTTGAGGTGGTTACTTCAGGGAGGGAGCTACTCTGTAGCAGTGAGACTGAATGTGAGCCACAGCTACTTGTGGGTGCTGATGGTCCCTTGGACAGAGTGACTGCAAAGGTAGAGGTGAGTAGTAGTACCCAGGCTGACAGTGAGGCACCACTGTCAGAGGATGTGAGACTTCCTGTGGAAGGGGAGCTGGGAATGGTTACAAGGACAGACTTGAGACAGGCTCAGCTCTCAGACCCTATATTTCAAGGCCTGACGCAGGTAGCTAGGGAGGCACCTGATTCTCAAGGAAAGGGGGAATGTGTATACTGGGACAAAGGGTTACTATACAGATACCCGACCCCTGAGGGAGGGCTAGAAGGTGAGAGAGTACAGCAGTTGGTAGTGCCTAGAGCCTACCATCTGGCACGTCTAGCCATAGCCCATGATATTCCCTTTGCAGGTCATATGGGCATAAAATGTACAAAGAGGTGCATTATGCAGAACTTCTATTGGCATGGAATTTCCAGAGATGTAACAGGGTACTGCAGGACCTGTGAGCAGTGCCAAAAGGTACACAAGGCAGGAGACAAGGTGAGAACTCCTTTGATGTCTTTGCCTGTGATTGAGGAGCCATTTCAGAGGGTAGCTATGGATATTGTGGGTCCTCTGAGTACCCCAAGTTCCACAGGGAAAAAGTACACCCCAGTGGTAGTGGATTATGCTACACGATACCCTGAGGCAGTGGCTTTGTCTTCCATTGAGGCAGAGAAAGTGGCAAATGCTTTGTTAGAGATTTTCAGCAGGGTAGGTTCCCAAAAAAATACTGACTGACAGAGGTGTCATTTTCATGTTAGACCTGCTGGCCTGTCTGTGGAAGTCCTGTGGGGTGAAGCACATGAAGACCACCCTCTACCATCCCCAGACTAATGGTCTTGTTTAGAAGTTAAACTCTACAATCAAGTCCATGCTATGGGCATTTGCAGATCAGTTTAACAGGGAGTGGGACAAATATTTGCCCCATCTGTTGTTTGCTTATAGAGAGGTTCCCCAGGAATCCACAGGTTTTTCACCCTTTGAGTTGCTGTATGGGCATAGGGTGAGGGGACCTCTAGATTTAATTCAAGATGAGTGGGAAGGTGAGTGTGAGTTGCACAAGGGGTCTGTTGTGGCATACATCCTAAACCTCAGGACAAGGCTCAAGGAACTCATGGGCTTGGCCGAGGAGAACCTGTCAGAAGCCCAACAACAGAAAAAGGTGTGGTATGACAGGAATGCTCGAGCTAGAGAGTATGCTGTGGTGCAGCAGGTAATGGTTCTCATTCCTGTCAGACACAACAAGCTGCAAGCAGCTTGGGAGGGACTCTACAAGGTGGTAAGAAAGGTAAGTGACGTTAATTACATGGTGGAACTGCAAGGCAGAAGGCAGGGGCACAAACTGTACCATGTCAACATGATGAAACCTTATCATGATAGGGAGGCCCTTGTGCAGAGCATTTGTAGTGAATTGCAGGAGGAGTCTGAGGGAGATCTGGGGAATGATCTCCTCAGTGAGGCTCGGGCTGACACCTCAGTGGAAGGAGTAGCAATGTCCCAGCAGCTATCTCCTACCCAGGTTCGAGAAATCCGAGGAGTGTTGCAGGAATTTGGGGACATGTTCTCTGGGAAAACAGGGTGCACCCACCTGGGGCAGCACCAGGTGGATACAGGACCCCAAAGGCCTATTAGGCAGGCCCCGTATAGCGTGCCTGAGAGAGTCAAACAGACTCTGAGGGAGGAGGTACAGGATATGTTGGAACTAGGGGTGATTCAAGAGTCCAACAGTCCCTGGGCCTCCCTGACTCCCAGCGCTAGAGAAAAGTCAGCCTTTGTGACTCCTTTTGGCTTGTATGAATTCACAAAGATGCCCTTTGGGATGAAGAATGCCCCAGCAACTTTCCATAGGCTGGTAGATCATATCCTAGCAGAAGCAGGAGGGTTTGACCTTGCTTACCTAGATGATATTGACATCTACAGCCATTCCTGGCCAGAGCACCTTCAGCATGTCAGGGAGGTGCTGGGCAGACTACAGAGAGCAGGGTTGACCATTAAGCCGAGCAATTGTCAGGTGGACATGGAAGAGGTCTCCTACCTAGGACATAGAGTGGGGAGTGGTAAGATAAGAACCTGCCAAAGTAGAAGCCATTCAGGCATGGCCTACATCTGTTACTAAAAAATGACAAAAACTCTACAAACTAACACAAGAAAAAAAAAGGCAGGAAAAACTCTTTTTGGCACCAAAACATCAAGCAGATAAATGGGAGGGGAGGTTAACTCTAACTAACAACAGCACAGCAAGCAAGAAGGGAAAAGTAGTGCAATTTGCTAGAATACAATAATATGTAAGAAAATGTAAGAAAATATAGCAAAAACAAGCACTTATCACTACGAAGAGACTCAAGCCCAGAAATCACGTCTGAAGCTATCAAGCAGCAAATGAGATCTGGGGGTTAGATGGCAGCAAGGGATTATGGTGGTGGGGGGGGGGGTCGAGCCTATAATCTGTCTGAAAAGTTGCCAGCTCGGATCTGAGGTCAGATCCTAGGACCCAAGAGTGAGGAATAGTGACATGGATAACATCAGATCATTATGTCACAACCTGAAGCCATGATGGCAGTCAGTAAGTAAGCTGTATTTGTTTATATGCTCAAAATTAGTTGTACAGGATGTTTTCAAATATTTTTGTTACATGACACAAAATAGAAATGAATCTGCAGTTATATGCTGAAAAGAGAATTTGATTTTTGGGATGAGAACTATGACAGCATGATTAAACTATGGAGAGATAATGCCAATTCTGACTGAGAGGATGCATATTTATATTAGTGGTTTGGAAACAGAAGAGTCTTCTTTACAAAGTAAGGACAGATAGATGGCATTGTTGTGGCTCTATTTTCAAGTTTTCCAAGAAGTTTTAGTACTGTTTTATGTATGACTCTACAGAAATAAAGGGAGTAGGAAAATTAATGAACTGATTGCTTGGAGGAAATGGTCTAGGCTGTGCAGAAATAATGGTAGAGGATAGGGATTATGTAGGAAGAAATTTAGGGGATAAGGCTGCGTTTATCTCTGATATAATTTCTGCACATCTTTTTCAGTAAATTGTGATTCATGTGTGGAGCTTTGGGACTACATCTTGCTTAGGACAGTCGATATATGCTATATCGTTGATTGTTTTCCAGATAAGTTGAAGTTAATAACAGTGCTATGTGTTTTTTTTCCTCAAGAACATGGATTTTGCTTCCTTAATGGTGAGTTTGCATCTCTGCCTAAGAGCGTTTTAAGTGTAAAAGTTTGGGTCTAACCCATAAGATTTCCATTTGTTCCTTTCTTTATTTATCAGTTTTATTAGGGTTGTAATATCTTTGTTTAGCCTAGGGTATGATTTGCCCTTAGCCTGACTGTTAATGAAACAGAATACCCCATCAATGACCTCAGAGAGGGATAGATAAAATAGCTATAGTGGGGGCTAGTCACAGAAATTAGCAAAAGTATTTCTTATGTTTTTGCACCGACACAAGAACATGCAACCAGGGAGTGATGCACGGACCTAAGTTGCAAATATAAAGGTGTGAGGAGTAGACCAAGTGGTAGCAGCATGAATGTCATCAGTAGAGAGTTTGGCCACGATTATTCATTGTGCACTAGTTGCCAACAGTCTAAAAGGTTTAAAAAGACATATGTAAATCACAGTATAATGGCATGCAAATGAAGAAGGGCATTCTAATGACAGCATAATAATAATTAGCAAACGAGGGTAGGGTGATTCACAGTTGTCAGCAAGTGGACTAGTATTCCATTCAAGGATCTGTTACCAGACAGGGCAAATTGTGTTGTCTATGCTCCAAATTTCGTCATGAGATAGAAGCCAAGACTTATAATAGCAAAGATGCAGTCATATCAACAGAAGGAGATGTTTCTGAAAAAATATGGCAGAACGATAAACTATTATCAGTTAGGGAGACACCACAGTGTTCATGGAAAATGATTATTCATTACACACTAGGAGGAAGAGAAGTGAGTTTATCCCTGTAGTCAAATGGGGTCAAGAGGCAGGGCTGAGATTCAAGCTGCTATAGCAAGCTGTCTTCAGAATATTTTTTTCAGAAGGAAAAAATACATTCTTAGATGCACAGCATGCAAGGAAAGAAATAAAACAGCGTACATAGCAAATTTTGAGCCAGCAAGTTGAAAGTCATTCTGCTTTTTACTCTTCTGACAAAGGCACAGCCCATAGACTGAATCTGGCAGTAAACCCTTTTCAAGTGCTCCAAAGGAAAAATTATAGGAGCTGACAAGAAAAACAAGGAGTACTTCGATTTGAAGAAGAGACTAGTGCTGGATAATCAGGTGAAAAAGAGGAATGCCAAGAATTTAAAATTAGGAAATACATAGGCAAACTGTGAAGGGGTATTTTTATAAGATGCAATTTATACAAGAGAAATGTTGTTTCTGCAAAAAAACAGAGACAAAGAAGGGGAGAAAGACTGGAAATTTGTATATTGCCTTAAATTGGATGTGGACTGTAAAGTATAATTTCCCCATTTGTCATTAATGTTTATTAGGATACCTTTATTAGGATAACGAAAAAAGTGAAAAAGAAAATGTAAGTAAAACACTTCCCTCTTTTCAGTAATACACATATAAACCAAGTAAAACATTTTTTGTCTTCTCTTAATAATCAGTATATATAACTAAATTCTTGAAGTTAAATGCATGCTACATTATAATGTACTGTATGCACAGGTATGCTAAATGTGAGGTGGGGGTGTCTTACCAGAAACTGTTGTTAATGCCAGTGATGTTAAAGTACAAATGTACTTTTTTTCTGCTTCTTTTTTTCTTATCTGTCTGCAGAGCTCTGCAGACATTGGTAATAAACCAAGGAATGAATGAACCATGAACAGTGAGGTGCTAGCATTAAGAAAAGTAGTTTTGTACCTACCATAAATGTAGATGTCCAATAGGTATGCATCTGCAGTCATAACATATGGGTTGTCCTGCCTCAGGCAGCCCTTCGGTCGGCCGGATTCCAAAGTCTGGGTCTGGCCTCGGCTGATGTCGCACTTCACCCGATGTCATAGCTCCTGGGGTATAAAGGCATCAGCCGACGCCATTTTCCTCAGTGTTTCTTGCCCCAGATGCCAGGTGCCCTCTAGGAAGGCTAAATTTGGATAAAAGTAGAAAATTCCAAACAGAAAGCAAAAAATATATATATATACATATATACATACAAACAAATACACCATAATAGATTCCCCCAGCTAGCTAAGAGAGGGGTAAGTACCCTAGGAATACCACAGAGGGGAAGGAGGGTGGGTAATCCTGACTGCAGATGCATACCTATCGGACATCTACATTTATGGTAGGTACAAAACTGTACTATGTCCTTCAAGGATGCATCTGCAGTCATAACATATGGGTAGAATACCATAGCCAAACTGGGGGAGGAGGTACTAAGATAATGATGGTGTAGTTAAGATCCCTTGTAAAACTGCAGTTGCAAAACCTGCTCAGGATCTGGAGTATAAAGGAAGATTGTAATGCTTGGCAAATGTATGCACGGAGCTCCAAGTAGCAGCTTCTAAAATGTCTTTGGTAGCCACTCCTCGTAGGAAAGCTGTAGTGGTGGCTGTGGCTCTTGTGGAGTGAGGCCTGATATTTTCAGGAGTTGTCTTTCCATGAAAAGAGTAGCAGAATCAAATGCAATTTCCTATCCATTTTGAAATTGTCTGTTTGGAAATTGCTTTTCCTTGCACTCCTGTTGCATATGCTACCAGAAGCTGGTCAGTTTTTCTGCTGGTTTTAGTTCTGTCCAGATAGTAGCACAGCTGTCTGTGTACATCCAAGGTGTGCAGTAGTTTTTCCCCCCTGTTCTGTGGGTTAGGGAAGAACGTAGGTAAATGAATAGCTTGGTTCAAGGATACCCTGGATACCACCTTTGGCATGAAAGTAGGATTGGTTCTCAGAGACACTCTATCCTGGTGAAAGATAAGGAAAGGCTGCACTGCCATTAATGCCTGTAACTCAGATACCCTTCTTGCTGAAGTGATTGCTAGAAGGAAAGCAGTTTTCCAAGATAAGAACTGTAAGTCTGCTGATGCTGCTGGTTCAAAAGGGGAAGTGTTAATTTTTCCAGCACGAAATTGAGATCCCATGCAGGCAGAGGTGGTTTCCTTGGAGGTTTTACATTTTGATCCCTCTTAAAATTGTCTGAGGAGAGGGTGAGAGAAGATAGGAGGATCCATGTTGTACTCTGCTGAAATTGCTGAAGCATGAATCTTAATGGAAGAATAGGACAGGCCATTGTGGAACAGTTCTGCTAAGTATTCTAGGATGTGTGCTAGGTTTGCCAGTGTGACATTTGTTCCCTTTGATGCACTCCAAATGAGGAATCTCTTCCATTTGGCTGAGTATGTTTTTCTTGTGGAGGGTCTGCGAGCCTCCAGGATAATGTCCTTGACCCTCTGAGATAAAACAGATTGGTTTTGTTTTATGCAATTTTCCAGGCAGTTAGCTGCAGCGTTTTCAAGTTTGGATGCAGGGTCTTGTAGTTGTTCTGCGTTAGAAGTAAAGGCCATAGAGGTAGAGGCCATGAGTTCGTCCGAGACATGCTTCTCAGTAGTGGGTACCAATGCTGCCTTGGCCAGTCTGGAGCTATCAGAATCACCTTTGGCTGTTCCTCCCTGATCTTCAGTAGAACTTTGTACATCAATGGGAGAGGTGGAAAGGCATAAACTGTCAGGGCCTTCCAGCTGAAAGAAAGGGAGTCCACCCTCCAGGCTTGTGGGTGGTATTCTCTTGAGCAGAATTTCTTCAGTTGGTGGTTGAGTGGGGAGGGGAGGCGAACAGGTCTATCTCTGGCATTCCCCATTTCTTTGTTATGTTTTTGAAGATGTCTGGATGCAGCATCCATTCGTGAGCATCCGTGGTAGTTCTGCTTAAGCTGTCTGCTAGTGAATTCTCTTTTCCTGGTACGAATCTGGCCTGCAGTTGAATGTTGAGATTCAGGCCTAGGTTCCACAGGTCCATTGCCATCCGGCATAGAGGGTAGGAATGTGTGCCTCCCTGTATGTTGATGTACCACATGACTGTGGTATTGTCTGTCCTTATCAGCAGGTGTCCTTGCTGGAGGAATGATTTGAATGCCTCGATTGCATGCTTCACTGCCAGCATCTCCTTTAGATTTATGTGTAGATTCAGCTGGTCTTGAGACCATAGGCCTTGGATACACTTGTCTTCCATGTGCGCCCCCCAGCCTAGGTCTGAGGCGTCCGTGGTGATGGTCTGCCTTGGTTGTGGTTTGTGGAAAGGCAACCCTCTGTTGGTCTGGCAGGCTTGAGCCCACCAAAGGAATTCTTTTTTCAGGCATGGAATGATTGGTATCATGGTTTCTAGACTGTGTCTGTGTTGAGACCATACATTCCTTAGGTACCATTGTAATTTTCTCTTATGCAGCCTGGCATGTGGGATCAAGATTATGCAAGATGCCATGTAACCCAGGGCCTGCAGGACTTTCCTTGCAGTAAGCTGAGTTTGTCTTGTCAATGCCATGAAGTAGACTGGTAGTTGCTTTTGTTTTTCTTCTGTGAGAAAAGCCATCTGAGTTATTGTGTCCAGTTCTGCACCCAAAAATGTTATCCTCTGGGATGGCACTAGTCTTGACTTTTGTATGTTGACTGTGTATCCCAAGGCTTGTAACAGTTGTATGACATAGGCCAAATCCTTTATTATTTTTGTCTTGTTGTCCGCTTGTATTAGGCAGTCGTCCAGGTATGGGTAGATCTGAATTCCTTGAAGCCTGCAATGTGCAATTACTGATGCCAGGCATTTCGTGAATACTCTGGCGCAGTAGATAAGCCAAAGGGCAATGCTGAGAATTGATAATGCTCTGATCCTGCAAGAAATCTGAGGTGTCTTCTGCAATCTGGTCGTATAGGGACGTGCAGGTATGCCTCCTTGAGATCTAGAGTCACCAGCCAAGACTCCTTGCCCAACATGGGAAGAAGTTGCTGTAGGGTCAGCATCTTGAATTTTGGTACAATGAGATATGTGTTCAGTGCGGACAAGTCGAGAATAGGCCTCCATTGAGATTCTTTTCTTGGTACAAGGAATAGTCTGGAGTAAAATCCTTGGCCTTGTTCCATAGATAGTACCCTTTCTATTGCTCTCATCCTTAGTAGGTTGATGATTTGCTTTAGAGCCTCTGACGTCTGGCTTGGTGGAAGGTTTGGCATTCCTCTCTTTTTTGGTAAAGTGTGGAAGAGAAACCTGTAGCCTTTGTCTATTGTTTGCAATGTCCATTTGTCTCCTGTAATGCAATGCCAGTTTTTTGAAAATAAAGCTAACTTTCGGCCCAAGGGTGCTTCCAGTTGTTCCCTGGTAGGCGGAATCAGAGCCAAGTCATTGTGTCTGTCCTGTGGAAGTGGTTGTAGTTGCAGCTGTGGCGGTACTCCTCTGGTTGGCAGGTTGCCACTGACGACCCCTGTAGGCACCCCTTGATTGACCTCTGCCTCTTGGGCGTCTATTTCTGCCTCTCTGTGCTCTGGAGGTGTCTGGAAAGGACCAATTCTTTGAAGGCCAATTTCTGCTGAACCGCGGAGGTTGGACCTGCAGAAAATCCTTGACTGTTTGCACAGATTTTGCTTTTTCTTCCACTTTCTTTAGAACCTCCTGTGCAGGGGAGCCAAATAAACTTTGTTTCTCCATAGGGGCATCTAGGAGTTTAGACTTAACATGGTCTGGCAAGGATTGCTCTTTTAGCCAGGCATGCCTTCGAATCACTGCTCCAGTCATAGCTGATCTAAATGAAGCCTCCAGTGCATCATAGCCACATTTTAAGAAATGGTTACTGACCTGCTGAGAGTTGTGTACCAAATCCTGAAGGGACTTACGGTCTAAAGGTTCAGGAGAGGAAAGCTTTTTATTCAGCTGATCTAACAAAAATTCCTGGTACTGTATCATGTGAAATTGACAGTTTAAAGCCCTGGCAGAAAGAGTAGCAGATGTATAAACCTTTTTACCCCATCTCTCTAATGCTCTTGATTCTCTTTCAGAGGGAAGGGGGTTTTTGGCAGTGGCAGCTGCAACACCCTTAGGGCCCTGAGAAATAGTTTCTGGGTCTGCAGCATGGGCCTTATACAAGTGGAAGTGAGAATCCTGGACCCTGTAATTTCTGTCAGGTTTGGCAGGGGCCGGGGGAAGTGAATCAGGGGCAGAATTGGCATCATTGTATGCATCATCAACAACTGAAAGTACAGGTGGTATGGCTAAAGGCCTATGCTGTGGCAAGTGTAAAAAGTCCTTAGCCTTTTCCTAGAATCAGAAAAATCCTGACCCTGCCATTGGAAGTGTTCCCTCATTGAGTGTAGAGTTTCCCCAAATGAAAATTCTTCTGGGGGGGAGGCAGAAGGAATTGAGTCTTCTGCATCCGAATCCTCATAAGGTGAGTATGGTCCTTCCTGATGGTCTGATAAATCTGATCCATCCAAGGAATAGTCAGAGGAGAGAGGTTCAGGGGGTTCAGTCCTAGGCCTTTTTTCAGGAAGAGGTTGTGAGGCCCTGTCTGGGTGAGGTTGGGATCCCCTAATCATAGATATAAGGTCCTCAGCAAGGCTGAGAATCTGAGAACTTGAGGAAGGTCTGTGAGAGGAAGCTTTTGTTGGTAAGGCCTTGGAAAGTTTAGCTGCTTTAGCCCTGGAGAAGGCCTTAATAGACATAGAAGCAGGGGGTCTAGCTGCCCCACGTGCAGGAGTAGAGATGTCCAACGGAATGGTGTCGGACAATTCTTGTGCGCCTGCTTCTTCGGTAGGAATTTCTGTAGCCGACACAGCCGGGGCCTCTGTGGCCTCGGTTGTCGGAGGCATGCTTTCGGCAGAAGGAAGAAACGAGGACTCGGTTTCAGCCGAAACCGAGACACTCGAGGTAGGCCTAACCGTGGTTTCAGCCGAAACCGTGGGCCGCGAGTGTTGGTCCTTTTCCTTGCGGTTTTTGGCTAAATGTGTAGTCGGAGTCTCCGACGGCATTTTGTATGCAAAAGCGGGACCAAAATACTCTTCTGCAAACTCCGACCGACGTCTAAGTGTCTGTCGGTTGAAGGAAGCACAGGCTAAACAAGCTGATACGTCGTGGTCTGGGCCTAAGCAAGGAAGGCAGTAAGAGTGGAAATCCTTATGAGGTATTTGTTTCCCACAAGTTAAACAATCATTTACTTTGTCTGACATCGGCTGAGGCAAGAAAGAGTCCCCAACGGGGTACTTAGCTTTTTTAGAAGTCTTCGGTAGCTGAAATCTCTGGATCTGACCGACCGGCACTTGCGAACAGCTTCTGCTTCGGGCACCGCGCAGCAAGAAAGACTGAGGAAAATGGCGTCGGCTGATGCCATTATACCCCAGGAGCTATGACGTCAGGTGAAGTGCGACATCAGCCGAGGCCAGACCCAGACTTTGGAATCCGGCCGACCGAAGGGCTGCCTGAGGCAGGACAACCCATATGTTATGACTGCAGATGCATCCTTGAAGGACATCACTAAAATTAGTACTTAAAAAAGTGATAAGTTGTTCACTAAAAAAATAAATGATGTATGTTACACTGAAGAGAATACAAGCAAATGCATTCCTGCATACTACCCCTGTATGAATCGTAACAATGCAAAATCTATTAATTTAATAACAGCCAAGGCACTTTTTTAAGGCTATAATAAGAGTTAAGCACTTACCATAACCTGGCATCTGTGTTATCTTATATCATTATTTCTCACAAAAGGGTCTTGGATCTGACGTCAGAATCGACCTGGCAACTTAGCACAGACAGATCCAAGGCTCATGCTCCTCCCTCTCCCATAATCCCCTGCTGCCTTCTAAACCTCAGATCAAGTTTGATAACAAAGCTAGAAAAGCTAATTATCCAGATTAGACAGGAGAAATAAGTCCTAACTACAACTACCCAACTTCCTCATAAAATCCAAAAGGAAGGGGAATAGTGGGAGGGAAATGTGATGAATAATGACATAGGATAACACAGATGCCAAGTTATGGTAAGCGCATATCTCTTTATCTGATGTTATCCATGTCATTATTCCTCACAGAAGGGTCAGAGTCCCCAGCTACAACACATCCTGGGAGGCCTCAAGGAAGAACATGCTGGAGTACTGTGGAGCCAAAGGAAGCCCTGCTCTTGAAAATCAAATCCAGCTTGTAATAAAATATAAAGGTGTGAGGAGTAGACCAAGTGGTAGCAGCATGAATGTCATCAATAGAGAGTTTGGCCGTGAACACTGAGGAAGTAGCCACAGACCAAGTAGAACGAGCCCTGATTCTTCCCAGAATCTCAAGATGCCTATTGTTGTAGACTGTAGAAATGCAGCTAGCGATCTGTTAAGAAATAGTCATCTTAAAAATGGGGAGGCCACATCTGTTTGGGAAAAAAGCCACAAAGAGTTGATCTGATTTGTGAAACTCTTTGATCCTTTGCAGATAAAAACGTAATTGTCTGAGTGCATCCAAAGTATGAGGAATGTACTCTCCTTTATTGGAATAATCAGGAAAGAAAACCGGCAATTGAATATATTGGTTTAGATTGAATTCAGAGGCAACCTTGGGCAAAAAAGAGGGATTCATCCTGAGAGATACTCTATCCTTGTGAAAGATCATATATGGAGGAGCAATGGAAAAAGCTTGCAACTTGGAAACCCTCCTAGCCAAAGTTATGGCAACGAGGAAGTACATGTTCAATGACAAGAATTTGAAATTCCACGAACAGGCAGATTCAAAAGGATTCTTAGTCAGAGATTGGAGCACTAAGGTTAAGTCCCAAGGAGGCAAGGGATCCTTAACAGGTGGTCTTAGAAGGAAAACACCCTTCATGAATGCTTTGCAAAGCCTGGAAGAGAACAAAGCTGGAGCTTAATAGTAGAGAAACTTGCCCCTTGCCTGAAAAAGTGAGGACAAGAACAAAAGGATATCTGAAACAGAGGCAGAAAAAGGATCTAGATTTCTGCTCTTAGCCCAGATAGAAAACCTCTTCCATTTACTACTATAAACCCTTCTAGTGGAGGGTTTTCTGGGAGGCTAGAATAATATGCCTGATGAAGGACACCAGCCTGGACTGTTTCAAGATCACTGGAACTGTAGAAACCATGCGGTTAGATGAAGGGTCCTAAGATTTGGAAAAGGAAGCCCCGAAGGATGGGAGATCAGATCCTGAAGGGGATCCAGTACCCAGGGAGGATACTTTAGATGAGACCTGATAAAGGGGAACCACTGCTGACAAGGCCAGAAAGGGGAATGAGGAACAGGGATATCCTCAGGCATTGTGCTTTCTGCAAAACCATAGAAATAAGAGGGACAGCAGGATAAGCATAAAGGAGATCCAGAGGCCAATTGTGGACTACAGCATCCCTCGGTGACTCCCCAGTCAACGGCATCAGGGCAAAGTACATGCTGCATTTGTGGTTGGCTGGGGAGGCAAAGAGGTTGCAGCACGGCTGACACCAGCAGTCAAAAATCTGCTTTGCCACTGTGGGAGTGACGGACCACTCGTGAGGACTGAAGGTGGATTTGCTGGGTTTGTCGGCAAACACGTTCGGAGTCCACGGGTACATGTGCTGCAAGAAGAAAGTGCCTGGAAGATATCGCCCATTACAACACTCTCATGGCCTATCTGCACAGTGGGTAAGATCATGTTCCCCCCGTTTGATGATCTATCAGACCACTACCATGTCGTCCGCCCAAACTGCAATCGCCCCCAGGGGAGGCAGTCCTGAAAGGATTGCAATGTTAGTAGGATGTTTATGTGCAGTTTGGTCTCTACAAGGGACCACATGCCTTAGACAGTTCTCCCCTGGAAATGCCCCCCCCCATCCCAACATGGAAGTGTCCGTGATCACAGTGGCCTTGGGTGGTGGAAGAGAAAAGGGTCTGCCTAAGATGAGATCCTGAGAATGAAGCCACCAAAGAAGGTGTAATCTGTACACAGGCATCAGTTTTAAAACATGGATTGAAATCAAGAGAACCATTGGACTGCCAGGGTCACCCATAAAACCAGCATGGGATACTTTGTTATGGGAACAAGTGGAATGGCCATGGCCATGGACCTTAGGGTCTGAAGAATTTAGTGAACCGGGGGATGTGAAAGATCTAAGATTTGCATGACCTGTTCCCAGATCAACTGAACTATGAGTAGAGGCAATGCTGCAATCTCTGAAACAGAGTTTAGCTGGACTGCTAGGAACTCCAACTGAGAACATAATTGATGGTTTGTGGCAGTCGATGCCTAGAAGGTGCCGTGAAGAACCAATCATCGAGAATGGAAATACATGAAATCCCTGCAGGCACAGGTGAACCGCTACCACTACCATACATTTGGTAAACACCTGGGGGGCTGTGGTGAGTCCGAAGGGTACGGCTCTGAACTGATAATGATTGGTCCCTAACCAGAAGCAAAGATCTCTCCAGAAACGCCTGTCTATCTTGATGTGATAGTAAGCATCCGGGAGATCCACTGAGCACATCTAGTCGTCCTTGCATAAGAGAGACAGAATGGACTAAACAGTAACCATCCAGAACTTAGATTTTATACAGATAGATTCGGCTTCCTGATCCAAAACAGGACAGGTCCCCAGTCTTTTTTGGCACTAAAAAGAAGCAAGAGTAAGTTCTGGATCCTCTTTGCCCGGCTGAGACCTCTTGAATGGCTCTTTTTTGAAGACGTTGTTGAACTTCCTTGAAGGCCAACTCCTTTTGATGGGGTGGAATGTCAGAGAAGTATCTTCGTATAGGAGGGGGGCTCCAAAAAGGAATGAAATAACTCCTGGACATGATGTTTAACACCCACTGATCAGATGTAATGTTTGTCCAGGCTAGTGGGTGAAGGGAAATATTACCCCTGACTGCATCCAGGACAGAGCAGTTGGGCAATGCTTCAGGAGTGCTTTAAGGGTTGCTCAAAGAAAGGTTCCCTGGAGCCCTGGTTTTGTAGTCCCCCCTTCCTCTAGAGTGGCACCAGCCACTGAATTTTCTCCACCTGCCTCTAGAAGAGAAATCATGAGGAGGGGCCTTGAAGGAAGACTGTGACTTACAGAACCACATCTTCCTAGTTCCTCATTGGGTCTTGGAGAAAGACCTCTGAGATGTAAAATGCTTGATTCAGACTGCGGACAAAGTTTTCCCTTCCTGCTCACTACAGGTCAAAGTGTCCTTCACGGTGGGTCCAAAGAGGGTGGACCCATCAAAGGGGGCACTGGTAAAAGATGCTTTGAAGGGTTTCAGAAACCAGCATAATCATAACCATGCATGCCACCTTCCAGCTATGCCAATACCTGCCACTTGAGAGGTAGCTTCCGCAATATTACAAATTAAGCTAATTCAGGAATTAGTGAGGGACGTCAGAGTAGAAATATTGGGAGTCACCTTCTTGAGATCCACCACAGGAAATAAGTCTGTAAGGGAAGTTGTGAGCCCTTTGATCAAGTAAAGTGTGCCAAGTAATTGACTGCCTTCATTCCAAAGTAAATGAGGCGTACGCATGCTTGCCATGCTGGTCTATCACCCGGCACTCTCTGTTCAGGGGATGGACTGTGAAGCTCTGCTCTGCCAGCTCCTTTTTGGTGGCAGCGGTAACCACAATGGCATTGAACAGAACATCTCTGCTCCAGAAGGGGTGGTCCACAGGGGGAGGGCTAAGGAATTTATCATCTCGCTTGGGAACTGGTTCCACAATGTCGGTCTCCTTTCAGGCCCTGCAGGCGATAAGATTGACCAACTTGTCGGGGGGGGGGCACACCCAGGAAGTAGATGGGCCCATCTCAAATGTCTTCAGAAACATGGACTCCTCCGAAGATGGGGGTTAGGGAGACCATCCCCCCTTCTGCTTCAAGATCTCAAGGATTTCTCGTTGGGCGGAGATCTGGAGGACCAGTCTCCTTCATCAAGGTCTGTGTCCTCAATGAGGGACTCTGAGGGTGAATCCAAGAGCCTCCTCTTGCACTTTCTCTTATGAGGTACCTCCTATGTGGGGGGCTCTGGGGAGGACTCCGAAGATGCAGGGACCCCGTGTGGGGAAGAACCCCCTGAAGGTTAGAACAGGAGGACTGACCCTGGACAGGATGGGAGGTCTCGCCACCCAAGACAGAGAGGGGCAGGGATTGACCTGCAGGGGCAGAAGATGTAGCCCCAGTCCTGGAGAAGGTCCAGAAGGCCAACGGTCTGGAAGCAGTCTCATCCCCAGCCCCGGAGGGAGAACTCCCTTGGAGAGAAGGGACGAGAGGCCTGATACATCACCATGGCCCCTGGATGATACTGGTCTAGATCTATCAAAGGCCGAAGCCCCCAGGGCAACAGATCTGTCTGAAAAACCCGGACCCAATCCCACCCCAATGGAGACAGCACCGACCACTCCGGCATGGGGCCCACACTGATCCGAGGGAGGGGGGAATAGAGCAGGCCAGAGACACTGACAGGTGTAGAGAAAAAAGGAATACTAGACCCCATTGGGATCTGACTGCAGGTATGCACTCTTGAGATTCTGAAGCCCCATGGGTTGGAAGAGGAGAACGAAGAGATAGAACTGGAGAGGATCCCCCTAGCCGGATGGGCTGGAGACCCCAGTAGCCCCAGTTCTACTTGGGTTTTGAGAAAGCTCCTCATCATCCTGTCCATATCGGAAGGCAACCGAATCCTGGACAATTTGGAGGAAGTGGAGGAGTGGGCAGACTTGGCTGGGGACCTCGAGGATCTACATTGGGGATCTGGGGTTTGGCTCAGGGGACTAGGAGCTGAAAGAAATGGCTGCCTAAAAGAAATAGGCGAGGCTATATCTTCAATAACTATGGCAGTATCCGACAGGCCTGTTGGATCCGACATCCTAGCAGAAGGAGAAAGAAGTTATGTACCTACCATAACATTCCATGTTAGTTGTCTTTTTCTCGCCTTCTTTCTTGCTGGTTGGGTTCGGAGCCGATCCTCGGCTCCGACTCGACCATCTTCAATAGCTCGAGGGCTGTTTACTGGCTCGAGGCTACCCTATATCCCATGATGCCTGGTGCTAGTTACTCAGATCCCGTTTGAAAAAGCTATTCCAGACATAAGTAAGAAGGAAATCTACCTTAGAAGCCCCCTGGGGGCCCAACCGAGAAGCTATCTAAGCAGAAAAATGCAACCAGAGAAGGTTCAGCCAATGAAAAATTGAAAAGGGGAGCTCCTCTCGATCCACTAGGATAAGGGGATGGAGGGTGGGATGCAAGAAAGAAGGCAAGAAAAAGACAACTAACATGGAACGTTATGGTAGGTACATAAGTTCTTTATGTTAAGTTGTCTATCTCGCCTTCATTCTTGTTGGTTGGGACAGCGTCCCTAGCACCTACTATCCTGGTGGCTCACTGGAACAGACTCTTCAGAACAATGGAACCAAAATCAGCCCTATTCCTGGAAGCAATGTCTAATTTATAATGGGAAATGAAGGTATGTAGGTTAGCCCACGTAGCAGCTGTACAGATAGATTCCATGGGTAACCTAGATTGGAAGGCCACCGAGGTAGCCAGTGCCCTAGTAGAGTGGCCTTTAGGTTTGGTAGATATTTTTTTTGTTTCTCAGCTGGTAAATGAATGAAATAACATGAGACAACCATCTAGATAATGTTACCTTTGAGACAGGAAGGCCCTGTCTGCCCTCAGCATAGGAAATGAAGAGTTGGTCGGATTTCCTGATGTCCTTTGTCCTATGCAAATAAAACGCAGCTGTCTGTGAACATCCAACTGGTGCAATTTATACTCTGCGTTATTGGTGTGATTAGGAAAGAACACAGGAAGGTCTATGGACTGATTCAAATTATTTTGTGTACAGACCTTAGGAAGGAAGGAAGGATTTGTCCTTAGAGTGACCCTATCGTTATGGAAAACTAAGTATGGGGGACGATTACATAGAGCCTGAAGTTCCGAAACACATCTGGCAGAAGTAAGGGCTACCAGAAAAAGAGTTTTCCAGGATAAAAACTTAATGGAGCAAGATGCTGCAGGTTCAAAGGGTGGCAAGATTAGAGAAGCTAGCACCAAGTTTAGATCCCACGGAGGTGGTGGATCCCTCACTGGGGGCCTAAGCAGAGTGGTTCCTTTGAGGAAGACTTTACACAGCTTATGAGACATGATGTTATTAGAAGACAAACCAATGTGAAAATTAGAAATGGCAGCTAAGTGAACCCTGATTGTAGCAGAAGCAGAACCAGAGTGGAAGAGTTCCGCTAAAAAATCCTGAATCTCGTGGACAGGGGCCGAAAAGGGATCTATATTCCTAGCCTCTGCCCAGCAAGAAAAATGTTTCCACTTACTAGAGTAAGTTTTCCTAGTTGTGGCTTTGTGCGATGAGATAATAATTTCCCGCACAGAGGAGGAAATATTAGGAAGCCTGGCTAAGGTTGGAAGTGAAGCAACCAAGCTGTGAGCTGGAGTGTTTGAAGGGATCGATGCAGTCTGCCCGATTGGTGAATCAGTAGATCTGGAATAGGATCCAGAATCCAAGGCTGCTCGAGAAGATAATGATGCAGGAATGGGAACCATATCTGTCGAGGCCAGTAAGGGGCAATGAGGATCATTTTGCAACCCGACGCAGTTGCTCTCTGTATGAGTTTGGGTATTAGTGGAAACGGAGGAAAAGCATAAAGAAGTCCCTGACGCCAATCGTGGACTAGAGCGTCTCTGGGGGAGTGGCCGGGAAGTGGAAGGAGGGAGAAGAAATTGCTGCACTTGCTGTTGAAAGGTGTGGCAAACAGGTCGCAGCAAGGCTGACCCCATTTGCGGAAGATTTATTCCACAATTACCTGATTCAGAGACCACTCGTGAGGCATGAGAATTGCTCTGCTGAGCCTGTCTGCGATGACGTTAAAACTCCCAGGGATGTGCGTTGCGATCAGAAAACATTGGGAAGCGATCGCCCACTGCCAGAGTCTGAGTGCTTCTCGACATAGAGGATAGGACCTGGTTCCGCCCTGCTTGTTGATGTACCACACCACTGACATATTTGTCCATTTGAATTGCAATGGTCCCAGGAGGGAGAAAGTCCTGAAGGGCTTGCAACGCTAAAAGCACGGCTCTCATCTCCAAGACATTTATATGCAAATGGTACTTATGAGGCTGCCAGGTGCCTTGGACTGTCCTGCCCTGATAATGCCCCCCACCCTATCAGGGAGGTGTCCATGGTCACTGTGGTGACTGGAGGGGGTAGCACAAATGGTCTGCCCTGGGACATCGATGGGGAGACCATCCCCCAAGCGAGGTGCTTCTTGCATGCTTCTGTGATCATAATCTTGTGAGACATGGGAAGCTGTTGGAAGGACCACTGTGTGAATAGAAGCCACTGGATGATTCTCATGTGAAAGCAGGACAGGGGAACAAGAAGAATTGCTGATGCCAAGGAACCCAGTGTTTGGAGGACGAACCTGACTTGAATCGTTCTGCATGTTAATAAAATCTGTACTTGTTGGTGAATTAGTGATACCCTGTCTGGTGGAAGGTTCGCAAACATGTTCCTGGTATTTAGATTTGCACCTATATAAGTGATATGCTGACAGGGCAACAATGCAGATTTTTCGAAATTTGTTGTGATACCTAGCCTGGAACAAGTTTTGATAGTGTAGTCCCTGGCTTGCAGGAAGTGATGCCTGGTGGAAGCAGTAAAGAGCCAGTCGTCTAGATATGGAAACACCTGGAATCCTTGACATCTCAGGTGAGCCATAACCACTGCCATGCATTTGGTGAACACCCTGGAGGCTGTGGTGAGACCAAAGGGCAGAGCTCTGAACTGATAGTAACTGGCTCGCAGCCGGATGCGAAGGAATCTTCTGGAGCGCCTGTGCAACTTGATGTGGTAGTACGCATCCTGAAAATCTATAGAGCACATACAATTGTCCTGACCCAGGAAGGGTAGAATGGACTGTAGCGTAAACATCCGAAACTTCGTTCTTTGTACAGATCTGTTTAATCTGCTGAGATCCAGAATGGGTCTCCAGTCCCCTGTCTTTTCTGGTACCAAAAAGAACCTTGAGTAAGTTCTGGATCTGAGTTGATCTGCCGGGACTTCCTGGATGACTCTTTTGTGTAGCAGCTTTGAAATCTCTATGGCTGCTTGTTCCCTTAGATTGGGTGGAACATCTGGAAGGGACTTGTTTGATTTTAACGGGGGTTGAGCAAAGGGAATTTTTTAACCTCCTGATATGATCGACTGTACCCACTTGTCTTGAGTTAGGTCTTGCCAGGCTTTGGGGTACAGTGAGAGCCTTCCCCCGACTGCCACCAGAGGCGGGCAGCCGGGCAACCCTTCAGGGATGCTGAAAGGGCTTCTCAGAGAAAGATTCTCTGGTGCCCTGGTTCTGCGGATCCCCTCTGCCACGAGGGCAGCATCTGTTATTGATCCCTCCTCTGCCCCTGGAGGGGAACTCACCATGTGTGTCAGGCAAGGCTCCCTGGGGTTTCCGGAACCACATCTTTCCACTCTTCTGACCCTTGGGGTATGGTCTACAAGGAGTGGAAAAATGGACTCCCACAGCAGAGAGAGTCTTGCCTTCTTGTTCACACCTGGTTAGGGTGTCCTTCACCTGTGATCTGAAGAGAGCAGAACCATCAAAGGGGGTATTGGTGAAAGACGCTGTGAAGGGCTCCGCAAAATTACACACCCTCCTAAGGGCAACGCCTGTGCCTGTAGCCCTACTCACACCATCGGCTGCATAAGAAATGAGCCTCATGGAGGAGTTAACAACTGAATTCAGAGTCGCCAGCTGGGAGGCCACCTTAGCTTAAGCCCCCTCAGCTGATGGATCTTGGAGGGTATCTCCAAGCTCTTTAAGGAGATCTCTCTGAAGGCCAGTGAAATGGCACAAATAATTCAGTGACCTCATGGTGAAGGTCGCTGAAGCAAACATTCGGTTCCCATATCTGTCCATAGTCCTAGACTCCTTGTGAGGGGGATGGACAGATGAGGAAGTTTCTGCCAACTCCTTCTATGTGGCTGCTGCTACCACCATGGCATCGACAGGTACACCCTTAGTCAAAAACTGTTTGTCCTGAGGTGCAGTTATAAATTTAGCGGGTCTCCTGGGGGTTGGTTCAACTGTGTCTGGAGCTGACCAAGCCTTCCGAGCCACCACAGGCATAAGTGGGTCGAAAGGCGGGGACACCCAGGAGGTGGAAGGTCAGGAACCAAATGCATCCAGGAATGCCGACTCATCCTTGGAAGGGGCTAGGGTATTCCAGTTTCCCCTCTGCCTAAGCATTTCCAAAATGTCTGAAAAGAAGACATCTTCAGAGGGGGATCTCAGGGACCCTTCTGAATCCTCTAAGCCAGTATCCGATGTGACAGACTCAGGGGAGTCAACGTGCTTCCTCTTACGAGGTGGCTCCTCTGAGTGATCAGGGGAGGCCTCGGAAGAGGAAGAAACACCCAAGGGGGTGCTCTGGAGCACTGGTTCCCCACGCTTGGGGTCTGGAGGAGGGGCAGAGGCAGATGCAGGCACCATAGGGGGAGAAGCCGGTGGGGATGACCGTGGGACTGACTCTGGGGCCAGTACACTCCTCATGACCTTGAAGGCGCTCCCGCCCAGGAGCAGATAAGACTCTGGCTCCGAAGAAATCGGAATTCTTCTCCACACCGAGGGGGATGGCTCCGAGGTCGATGTAGGAGCCAAGCTCACCTGCGCCGAAGCTCCGAGGGGGAGAACGGGGTCGGACAAGGGTCCGATGCCACTCGCTCCCTCGGAGCCGACGAGGGAGTCTCCGCGCCCAGATCCCTCCAAGGACGGTGCCATGGAAGGGATTGGAACCGACGACTGAACCAAAGGGGAAGTTATCGGAGCCGATGGTTCCACGAGTCGAACCCCAACAAACTCTGGCGCCGAGCTCAAGAGAGGAGTCGGTGGAGGAAACTCTGCAGAAGTGGACAGAGCCGACACCTTATGAGGGGGGCTGAACAACATTTTCACTAGGGCCTGCGATTTCAGTAGCCTACTGACCATTCTCTCCAAGTCCTGAGCTGAAAGCCTAGAGGACCGAGAGGAATGAGAGGATCTATGACTGCGCTCCGATTAGAGCAGAGGTGACCATGGAGCCGAGCATATCGACTCCAAGGAGGGAGATCTAGATCTCTTTCGACTCTCAGACGGCTCCAAAGTACCTGTTGGAGCAGACTGGGAGGGAGGCACATCAGCTCCAGCCGGAGCCAAAGTGGATGGTTGAGTTTCACCCAGCGACGGCTCCGAACTGGGAGCCGAAGACTTAGGTGGCTTGGAGGATTTCACAGGCTGAACCATGGCCGGTGAGTCCTGGGGCTTGAGCAAACTCCTGAGTATCAACTTATTTTTGTGCTCCTGCAGGACTCTTGGGCTAAAAGCATGACAAACCGAACAAGAGTCCTGCAGGTGCACTGCGCCCATACAATAGACACAAGAAGTGTGACCATCTGTTAGACATCCTCTGACAGCATGAGTCACACTTCTTGAATCCGGACACTTTAAACTCCTTGGATATATTCACACACCCACACACCAAGGTAAAACACTCACACGCACTACAAGAAAAAACAAGTTAGCAGGTATACTAATTAAACAATACAGCTAACACACTAAATAAGTCTACTACTACTACTGAAAAAGCGTTTTTTTTTTTTTTTAAATTAGAAAAGACAAAAGAGGGTTAGCCTCTAATTTAAATGGCTACCGCAAAAGGGAAGAGAGGGGGAGGGGTGGGTAAAACTCTCTAAGTAAAATGAGTTTCTTAATAAGAAAAAAGGGAAAGAAAGATACTATTTAACGAGTCTAACTAGGGTAATAGTATAATATAAGGTATAAAGTACACTAATAAGAGGTAAATTCTAGTGAAAAAATAGAAAATACGAGTCCGAGCCAGTAAGACAACCTCGCAGTCTGAAGCGGCAAACGAGATCTGAGTAACTAGCGCCAGGCATCATGGGATATAGGATAGCCTTGAGCCAGTAAACAGCTCTCGAGCTATTGAAGATGGCCGAGTCGGAGCCAAGGATCAGCTCTGAACCCAACCAGCAAGAATGAAGGCGAGATAGACAACTTAACATCAATTGGATCCGACAAACTGGTCACATCCAAAGCTGGCCTAGTCTTGACCGGATCCATGGGTCTCTGACCTGATGAGGCCTTGGAAATGGCAGGTGAATACACAGAACTCAGATTTGAAGATCTCTGATCTGAGGAAACCTGGGATGGAGTCAGATCGGGGGATCTAGGATCCGATATCCTTGGCTTTTTAGAAGACACTGGAGGCATGGAAGGGGTCTTCCTCTTGGGGTTAGAACAGAAAGCCTTAGAGTGGGAAACAAAAGGACCCCCCTGCACTATACCCTTTAACAGAAGCTTACTGCGGTGCTCTGCCAAATCCCTGGGACTGAATGCAGCACAAACGTCGCTTACAACCTCCAGGTAAGGAGCTCCTAAACAATACAGGCACTCCTCTTGTGAGTCAGAATTAGGCATCTTTCAAAAGCATGAGGAACACTTTTTAAAACCAGTGGGCGTCTTAGACATAATTAAAAATACAACAAAGCCCTAACACTAACAGGGGCAGTAACAACCAAAATGGCATCAAAAAAATGGATAACAGACCAACGGGGGAAACTACACTACTCAAAAACTAGCACCACTAAGGGGATGAGAAAATACACTACAGAGACTAACCCTAAGAAGACTACCTAAGCTAATATAACAAACTTAAGATAAAGCAATTAAAGTACTTATCTGAAGCAAGAGCCAGAGGATCATGTCCATAGCAAACATGCTGCAAACAAGCTCTGAGGGTTAGAGGGATCAGTGGATTATGGAAAAGGGAAGAGCTTGAGCCTTGGATCTGTCTGTGCTAAGTTAATGACATGGATAACATCAGATCCAGTTAAGTAACAGTATGGAAATTGTTTTTTTCACATCTTGGAGGCAGGTTGAGAAGGGATGGTATGGGTACAGAATGGAAAGTACCATTGTGCAGGTTCCACTTACCTATAAGAGTAGATCTTCAAAATCCTCACTGTGGCAGTTGCCTTTAGACTAGATAGATTGTTTCTTGCCTAGGAAAACAAACAGCTGGCTTCAAAAAGCTTGTGTTCTTCTCAACACATACTTACACACACACACACACACACACACACACACACACACACACACACACCTTCACTCTGACTGCTGATTGGCTATCCTCAAAGAGAGAAGATTTCTTCAGGACTTTCTTGACCATTGAATGAAAGAAGAGCATTACAATCTCAAAACAACCAACCAACAATAACAATAAAATGTATAAAGTAGAAACAAACATGATCCTACATTTATTCCAACTATAACTATATATAAGAGTAGGGGGAAGGCGGGTGGAGGTGGAGAATGCAACAGTGAGGAATGTGAACATTTACTATTACAGGTAAATGCAACTTACACAACTGTTCATCATTCCAACTCATGCAATAACCTTTACGCAATATGGTCAATTGCCAAAGCCTATCCAACCTGGTATGAGGAAGGATATGGATCCAGGATCCCCTACACAATGGTCAGAGCAAAACTAGGCTTAGACCTCAAAAAGGAATACAGTTTGCAATGCTTTATAAAAGGATGTACAGAGGACCATGAAGCTGCCTCCAGAATGCTTCTAAAGTCTACCCTTTCCTGTATGCCATGAAAGAAGACAAGGCTCTATCTAGTAAAATATGCCTTGATACTGCTTGAACTGGATTTGCCATGGTGTAAATAACAAAAAGGAATAGCTGAGGTCAACCACCTTGAAGATGTCTGTTTTGGCACAGGGTGCCTCCCTTTTGACCCTTGATAAGAAATAAACAGCTGATCAGGTTTTCTAAACAATTTACTTCTGTCAAGATGCTGCCTATACATATACAGGATATGCAGAATCCTTTATTCCTGGCTTTCAAATTCTGAGTAAAAATCTATGACTGATGGCTTGATTCAAAGTAAATTCTGAAACCAGTCTGGGCATGTGTCAAAGGGCTATTCTTAAAGAGATCTTATCCTTATGAAAAATCAGATAGGGTACATCCACCATGACCCTAAAATCAGCTTGATGGGTAGGTTCAAAAGGTGACATAGTCAATTTATCCAGCACAAAGTTGAGAAGGTCTCAAGTGCAAACTCCCTTTCAGAAAGTGTTTTACCACATGTACAGAAGAAAGAGGAGGATCCATGGGCAGACATGCTGAAATTGCTGCAAGATGAGCCTTTAAAGAGGAATAAGAGAGGGCAGAGAAAAGTAAATCACACAAAAATTTGAGCACCAGTGGTAAAAAATCCCTGACAGGTTATTAGTTAGGCACCAAATGAAAAAAAAATCGCTTCCACGTACCAATATTGGATCTTCTAGTAGCAGGCTTTCTTGCCTAATTTAGTACCTGCTGCATGTCTTCATAAAATAATTACCTAACAGGTATTATAACTAAATCATCCAGGCTGTCTGCTGAAGCTGACTGAGACTGGGGTGTATCAAACTCCTCTTATCTTGTGTGATTATATTCAGTCTGTGAGGAACCTTGTGTAACTGCCCCTGGTCATCTCCAAAAGCAGCGAGAAGCAATGCTGCCTGGGCCAAAAGGGGGTCACTACACTGATTTTTGGGTATCTTTTTGAATCTTCAGAATTACCCTGGATATCAGCAGAAAATGTAGAAATGCACAGACTAACAATCCCTTCCAAGGGAATGAAAATGAATTTGTTTTCCAAGTTTGCTTGCAAGGAGATCTGGAGAAAATGTGTTTATCTGTCTGCTTTGAAAGGCGGCAAGCAGATCTATTTGATGAGTTCCCCAAAACTGGATCAGTACTTGGAATACCCTTTTGTTCAATTTCCATTCAAGAGGGACTCTCCTTGTCCTGCTCATCTTGTCTGCCACTATGTTTTGTTCCTATGGAATATAAGCTGCTTGAAGAGTTAAGGGACGCTAAAGAGCTAACTCCTAAATCGAAATAACCAGCCTGTATAAGGGGTGCAACCTTGTACCTCCCTGTTTGTTTATATGCCATATGACTGTGGTGTTGTCTGTAATCACCTGAAATGATTTTGAAGTCCACAGGTGATGAGGAAGCTTCAAGCCATGAATCATGCTCACTTCCTTTATGATGACATTCTTTGGTCTATCCGAAACGATCCACAGGCCATGTACCTTTACCCCCATGAAAACTGTTCCCCAAGCAAAATCTGACACATCTGTAGTGACAGATTGGTCTGGCGTCTGAGGAGAAAAGGGCAGACCTGTGTCCAGTTGAATTTGTTGTTTCCAACAATGCAGTCCATTTTTTTAAGAAAACTGAAATTTGATACTTCAAAAATGCAAATATTGGGTCTGTCTGCTTTTTAGAAACCACTACATTTTTCTCATGTGCAAACTAGTCAGAGAAGTCATGAGAATTATAACTTATAAGTTATGTACTTCCCATAACTAGGTATCTTTGTTGTCCATTTTCATTCTTCCTCACTTATGTGTTTTGGATCCGATGCTCATATCTGACTCAGCCGCATTTATCAGACTTCAATCCAACTCTCCTCGTGAGTAAGGAGGAATGAAAAGGACAACATCAGATCTCTAAGTTATGTCCTTACCATAACTAGGCATCTGTGTTGCCCATTTTCATTCTTCCTCACCTCCCATCCATCCACCATCCATTTTTCTTCTGGCAGGACTATTTGACTGTATTTAGAATCTACAGTTCCAGGTTTGAGCCCTATATTTTCTATCTGGGTATATCTGTTTCTCTTCTGCTATTGGGGACTAGAGCAGCAAATTCTATCTGAAGAAATAGGGATGGAGTACGGATTTATGGGTAGAGGGATGGGATGAAGGGTTGGATCCAAAGTCTAGTAAATGCAGCCAAGTCAGATCCAAGCATCGGATTTGGAACCTGTAAGTGAGGAGGAATGAAGAGGACAACATCAGATTCATAGAAGCTATTAACCCTAAGATCCTGAGAAATTCTCTTGCAGAAATTTGAGTCTGACTGGAGGCGTTCAGGAAAGATTCTAGACAAAATTCATCCTTCTCTGATTTCCAATATAGCTGCCCACTCATCAACAGTTTAATTTCTGCTCTCCCGGTGTGAAAAAAGAAAATAAAAACCAGTGATATTGTCAGCTTGAGTAAAATTCAGTTACTGCCTACTAAGTAGACTGGATGTCAGCAAAGAAGAAAATTAGAGAAATGGAAAGAAAATCAACCAAAAAGGTGAAGAGATAAGACTGGGAAGAATCCTGCAGCTGTTCAGCAAAAAAAGCAGTTCAAGCCTCAGCTTTGGTGCAAGAGATGGCTTCCAGTACTTTCGAGGAATAAATAAATAAAATGTGCTCAGAGGCAATTAAGTAAATAAAACACTGGAGTATATCAGCTCAAATAACAAAATGTTGGAAAGAATAGAAGAAGCTTTAACTAGCTATTCAGATCAACTGATACAAGTGGAAAAATCAGAGGATGAAATGAAGAAAAGGCTGTCTGAGTACAAGACTTCTCAAGAAGTGCAGTTTCAAAAACTGGTGCAGTTAGAAGACACAGCAAGTAGAAAACCTGAGATTCCAAAACGACACACAAATGGCAAATTTTGGAGCATGCACTCCATGTGCCCTTTCAGTTAACAAGTCTTCTGTGGAAAACCAGTCCAGTTACATATTTTTGTCTGTTCCTTCCAGGTTCTCTGGTACAGCAGAAAATCTCAGGCTTTCTGGAAAACAGCAAAAAGCAAACTCCAAAATGACACAAAAACTGCAAGCAGAATCTAGTTTATTCTTGACTTTAGAGCCTCGACCAAACAGTCTTCAAGAAGTATAAAAACATTACTCAAGCATTCCCCTTAACTACCCACCAATATGTTTTTGAATAGAGAGTATTCATTGTCTAATATTTTACAGGCCTTGGACAAAATTTATGAGTATTATTATCCGATTAATAATAATCACAACTATGTAAGAAATATATATGAAAGTAGGAATATACATTCACAAGATAATAAATATGTAGTAATGACATAAAATGTTCTTAGTGAACAGATACAACAGGTTAAATATTATTAACGTTTTTGACAAGGGAAGAAAAATTAAGAAAGCTATCTAATCACCATCCTGTCTTTTCATTTAAGAAAGGGACCAGTTTGTCAGACAAACTGGTAAAATCTTATTTCATAGCCCCTGTAGAGAGTGTTATAATAAATCCACTGTTAAAGGGAACTTTCCCATGTGGGAGATGTAACATTTGTGAGCTGATTGTTCAAATTTTTGATAAAATTGGAAATAATAATTTCTATGTACTAGGGAATTTTTCATGTGTTACTGAAGGAATTATATATGCTTTACATTGTCTATGTAATTTGGTATATATAAATGAGACTAAGAAAATGTTCAAGTGCCGTCTGCAAGAACATGTTAAGAGACATCAAAAAATGTAAAATTGAAAGTTCCATTGCTGTCCATTTTAAAGAATGTCACAATAGTGACTATAAATTATTACAGGCTACTGTTTTGGAAAAAATGTCTGTAAAACTAGGAGATGAAGAAAGGTTAAAAGACCAATTGTTATTTAAAGAATCTTTATTTATTTTAAAATATAATACTATGGTTCCACAGGGTCTTAATTATGAAATCAACTGGAAGTATTTTATTTAATTATATTATTGTATGTAATTGGTTTTCTAATTGTATTATTAGTGTTTTTGGTGGGTATTTAAGGGGAATGCTTGGGTAATTTTTTTATACTTCTTGAAGACTGTTTGGTTGAGGAGCTAAAGTGAAGAATAAATTGGATTCTGCATGCAGTTTTTGTGTCATTTTGGAGTTTGCTTTTTTATGTTTTCCAGAAAACCTGAGATTTTCTGCTGTACCAGAGAACCTGGAAGGAACAGACAAAAATAAGTAACTGGGCTGGTTTTCCACAGCAGGACCTGTTAACTGAAAGGAGACATGGAGTGCATGCTCCAAATGTGGCCATGAGAAAGCAGCATAGACCTGTATAAGTAAGGATTCAATCATACCACCAGAAAGAGGTGATCCTGACAAAACTGTGACAGAAGGGAAAAGTATTAACAATTGGATACAGCAGACTACTTGGGGAAAATGTTTATTCATTGTACACCAGGCAGAAGAGAAGCAACTTTATCCAAGCAATCAGAGAATGTTGAGAGGCAGGTGTGAAATTCAGCTTAGTACATCCAGCTGTCTTCAGAATATTTTTTTCCTAGAGAATCAAAGACATTTTTTGATACAGAACAGGCTACGGAGGAAATAAAAAAAATATATCCAACACAAAGTGAGGCAGTAAACAGAAGGGGACTGTGCGTCTCATGCTTCTGATAATAAAGTTCATACAGGGACTTTGTCAGTGAAACCTGTTCCAATGTTCAAAAGGAAAATGTTTAAGAGACAGAAAAATACAGGAGTTGACTGGAAAAATCAGGAGTACCTTCCACTTGAACCAGAGCCTGGTGCTGGGAGATGGGAAATGCACAGGAAGAAAACCAGTAACACAGAATGTAGTGAATAAATGGAAGATTATAAAGCACTAATCACATTTGTGAAATACAGTTTTGTAAGAAAAACTGACTTGACTTTGTTATATTTGTGGGTGGACTGTCAAGCACACACTCCATTTTGGATAATTAATGTTTATAAGGACACTAAAAGGAGAAAAAGTAATTAAGTAAAATAATTTTTGTTCTTAGTATTTGTATAAAACATTTCATGATATAAACTGCATGTTATACATAGTAATTCAGTTTTGTACAGTGTGTAGTTGGGTATTTTAAATGTGGAGAAATCCCTTCAGTGACTGTTATATGTGACAAAGATATTAAACAAGTACTTTATAATTATAATAAATAAGGTTTACAGTATAACAAAAGAAGAAAAAGTGGATAAAAGGAAGTTTAATGTTAATATTCTGTGATCTTGGGCTGCCAGTGTGGGGTACAAAAGTACAATGATTACATTATATGCAGAATTATGAAATTTTCTCTTATTTTACAAGGTTGAATATCTAGATTATGGTCTTGGCTTCAAATATAAACAAGTGTTTTTGTAAGCAACTCGATTTTAAAAATAAGACAAAATGATGAAAGCCATGAGCAATAACAGGTTTCTTGCATATGCAAAGATATTAGCTGTTTTTACACAGAAGTAAATGGAAACTTTGGGAAGGAGGAGTGGGGTTTAAAGGAAGGCAGGAATTCAGCAATTTTTTGCAATGTTCACTGATTTTGTAACTTCACTGATTGTCTTTTTCCTTTTAGTACTCTGCAGCTGTGACAGTGACGCTTGTTATTTTTCCACAGCACATTAATTGAATTGGCAGTTTCACCAAACCCTTGTCTTCCCATGATCCTTTGCAGCACTTAAAATACCTCTGCCTGAGAGAGCCTAATTTTCCTCAATTGCTCCCCTCCATGAGCTAGGTTACCCAGCATCCATGGCACTGTGCGCTCTAACTGAAAATGAATTAGTATAATGTAAGCTAGTACTATTTTCTGTGAATGTTTTTGTTTCCTTTCATGCTGATACTGCTTTTTACTTTTTTGAACTATCACATGCCTGACTAATGTTTTAAACTGCTTAAGTTTTGCACTGTGCAATTCTACACTGTGGTACTCGCAAACTGTTTGTTATTAAGATGTGTAGAATGTTTATTACTGATTGACCCTTGCTCATGATGTCGCAATGTATGCAACTACACCATAACACCATAAGCTACTAGTTGAAAGTTTCCAATTGTTTTCATAAAGCCAGCCTTCTCATTTACATGGTGTAGTGTATGGCTGTGCAACTGCCCTCCTGGCATATATACTATAACAAACTGTATGCTCTACTATATATATATATATATATATATATATATATATATATATATATATATATATATATTGTTGTAGTTAATGTAGCTCCTTTTATTTATTCCTAACTGCTTTAATAAACCTTGTCCTACGTGTTTCTCAAACAGATTAAGTTATCATTACTCTGCGTCCATTCTGGCTGTTTGCTTGGCTAGCCAAGGATTTTTCCTTCCCATACTGAAGTTCTGCCAAACATCCACACATACATACTTTATAATGCCTCTAGCTTACTTGAGTTTCCCAACACACAAATTAATGAGTCCCCTTATTATTAGTTCTACTCACTGACCCCCCGTGAGCCACTTACTATTTATTTGGTAGTAGCCAACTGTCTTTATTCAATTTTTTATTCTTAATGTCAGACAATTTTTGACATTAGCTTTTCCCTGTTACCTTCTCTAAAAGTGCACCATCTGAACTGCATTCTAATTCTTTAAACATAGGATTTAGTCATTCTTCTTGTTCCCTCCTGCATAGTCATACTAACTGTTAAGTACAGTTCCTTCTAGGACCTTACTAATTCATCATATTAGTCTGGTGAAGTGGAAACTTGGTTAGCTAAGTTTTCATTCCATTCTGTCAATTTGTATGGAACCTTGCACTGTTTTTTACAGGTTGCCACTGTTTTTAGTAGCAAAACTATTGTGGTCAATTGTAATAGTTTACTGTAATTAGTAGTCCATTTATCCACATCTTTATTATATTTCCTACACAATTTTTCTTTACTTTCTCTATTTTCTTTTTCCAGCCCACTATTCCACCACAGGCTGACTGAGTCACATTAACAATGCCTGGATATCTGAACCCTTCCAATTACCTGAATTCCAGGACCCCTTTACTGAACATAGCTAAAGTAGGCCTGACTAATTTATCACAGCCTATCTGTGTTCTTGCATTCTAAACTGCTTTTATCTTATGTTAAAACTCTTCTCAGAACACTGTTAAGGGATAAATGATAGCACTCCCCTCAGCCCCAACATATCAACTGTAAAAATAGGAAATCTGTCACACTTGCTGCTTGCTGTGATACTGAGTAGCAATTTTCTCCCTACATAAGAACCCTGTTTAAGTTCCCAGCAGAACCTTCAGTAGATCTGTACTATAACTTTTACTTTATTTCTCTTTCCTCCTTTGCCCCTTCCAATTCTTCTGTCTCATTTTCTCCAGATTCCATCTTAACTGCTATCCTTCATGGTAAATCTTAATTTCTATTGAACAGTTTCTGTCTCCTTTTTCATCCTCTCTCTAACTGTATCACAGTCCTCTTAGATTTCCTAACCTTGACTGTCGGTTTTACACTCTTCACTGATTGTCTAAAATTTTTTAGTGCTTTGCAGCTGTGACAGTGGGCCACAACTGTATTCAGGCTTCACTTTCCTACCCTACCCCACAGGTCCCACCCACCCCCACCTACTCCACATTTATACTCGTTAAGCGCCATCCCTCTCTCCCACAAACTTCTCCTGTTCCTGTATGCCTCATCCAATTGAAACTCTCCAGCCTTCTCCATGATACCTCTTTCCCTCAACTCTAATTAACCCTTTCCTATTACGTATTCTCCAGATTTACAGTGCACACACTTTGCTATCAATCTCTTACCCTTCCAGTGCTTCCACCAATAACTATCATATTACCTTTTCACCCTTCTATTTCATCTATCTACCAGACTTTTCCCTAATACTCCCCACTTCCTTCCATGTTCTTCTTCTATTTCTGCCATTCTGTTCACCTATCTTGCATCTCTTTTTGTCTTCTATCCCTTAAAACATGTATAGTATCTACATCAATACTCCCTTTCTCCTCTTATTTTCTCTACTTACCTGCTATAAACTAATATCTCATTTATTAACTTACCACCCACATTTATTCACCCTCTTCTCACCACTGACAGACTTTACCCTGACATAACACCATATTATCTTTTTGATCTTCCAAACTTTCACATTTTCAAATAAAGACTACTCAACACCCACCACTTTTCTCACATAACAAAGTTCAAACAACATACAAACAAATGTAAGCCACCAGCTCCATATACTTGTTTTAAGAAAATCTTATGTGGAGTCATTCACCTAACCCTGGCCCTAACACCATTCTTAAACAAGATACCAACAACATTTTCTCTACCCTCCCTAATGCTAATCTATCTACCAATAACTTAACTATTATCTCCCTTAACATACGTAGCCTACTTAACAAATTCCGTGAATTTCACTCTTGAATTGCTCATTACTTTCCTGACATAGTAATTCTCATAAAAACTAGCTTAAACCTCTTATGACTGACACTGAAATTCTCCCACCTGGCTGTAATATTACCCATTCAAAAAAGCCAGTGGTGTAGGTATACTACATTCAAACTACCTTACCTTCTCTTCACTGTCTACCCCCCCATCACTAAATTTCAACCAACCTGCTGAACTTATACTTGCCAACTGTAGACTAAATAGTCCTAAAAATTATGTATTGTAGGCATCTATATCCCTAACGGGAATAATATTCATATAATAAAAAATGTTCTCTTCTGGACCTCCAACTCCATCTCAAATGAAACTATAACTCTTGATGTCAATATCGACTGGCAAACTTTAACCATTGATTTCCCTTCCTCAGTCAATCTTCATGGCTTCACTCAACCTATTACCACCTTTATCCATTACAATAAAATCACTAATACCAACACTATTCCTAGTCTGTACAAAACCCCAAAATACTCTCTGATTCTATCCATGACCACCTCCCTATCTCTGTTCAGAAACTTTCCATACATTAGATTAAACAACACAAATATAAAGAATTCCACTGTCTCACCAACTTCAACTCTACCAAATTTAATAACATACTCTCCTCTATAAACTGGACCTTCCTCTTCAGTCAACCACTAGATGATGCAGTTCAGAGATGCATATTCCTGGATACTCTTACTTCCCAGAGGGGAATCTCACCATGCACCTTGGCTTTCTCATTTCTCCCAAGCCCTAATGCACAAAAGGGATATTGCATGGAGTAACTGGTTAAAATGACAACCGCACACTCAGCTTCAAACCTACAAACAACTTCATAACCAAACAAAAAACAAATTAACTAAAACAAAAAATTACTATCTAAAACTACAAATAAACCATTAGAATAATCCCCCAAAATGTTGTCACTCCATTAACAAGATTCTTAATCCTGGTTCTCACAGCATAACAAATCCATGCCATAATCACTCTTCTTTGAAACTGCCACAAAATGTAACTCCTATTTCCTAGCCTCCATAATCACCCTAACCCAAAACTGCCAAAATCCAAATCTTACTCTACCACTCTCACTTCCCCACTATAAATCTACTTTTTCTTTTAAAACTGTTATTACCAACTACATTAAATATTTAATGTCTAAACTAAATCCCTTCTCTTCTTCAGCTGACAACCTACCAACTGAATTCCTAAAACTAGCTCCCAACTCTACAACCTACTCACTCTCTATACTAATTAATAGATCCATTCAAGAATCAAGTGTCCCTTCAATCTGGAAAAAAATCTATATCATTCCACTTCACAAAGGAGGAAATTCTACTGAATTCGCAAACTATAGGCCTATAGCTATTCTGTCCCCTCTCTCAAAAATACATGAAAAATGCATACACAAACAATTTCTCAAAAATCTTCTACACGAAAATCTACTCACTACAACCCAACATGGTTTTTGCCTTAATCAGAGCACAAATCCAGCCTTAGTCTCATTTACTGATACTTTTATAAAAGCTATGGAAAATAATAATCTGGTATCCTCCCTTTTTCTTGACCTCTCCAAAGCCTTCAATACTGTTTCTCACCCTAAACTTATTCTGAAATTGTCTGCTCTTGGTTCCTCAAACTCTACTCTCAGCTGGCTTTCTAGCTATCTTTCCAGTTGACAACAATCAGTCAAGTGGCTTTCTTCCTTTTCCCATTTCCTCAGTTAACACTGGAGCACAACAAGGCTCCATTTTTTGACCCATTCTCTTTAACATCATTATAAACAATCTACATTCATACTGTCCTCAGTCTTCTCTTATACAATACACTGATGACTCCGCTATTATCCACTTTTCTGACAACATACTACATGTTCAATCAACCACTGAAAAATCCTTTAACTCTATCAAAAACTGGCTTAATGACAACTAACGTCAAATTAACCCCCCCCCAAAAAAAACTACTGCTATTTCTCCCAAAAACTCAATCCCACTTCAACTCAACCTTTACTATCACATCTCTTGATAACACTAAGATAGAAGTAGTGTCACATACCAAACTCAGTGGTATTATTATTTATTTTATTTATTTAGTTCATAGGTTGGTACTAGGCTATCAGCCCTAGGGCCTATACAAGCCTAGCCATAACAATTCCCTGGATATTTCTTCCCACAATATTTACTTCCCTGGAATCCTGTAATAATCAGCCATTGCAAGTCCTGAACCCATGACCCTGCACAACATAGCCACAGCAATCTACCACTAACCCATCTGAGTTACAAATAAACAGCCATGCAGGTCTCGAACCCAGGACCATATACACCACAGTCACAGTAGTTAACCACCAAGCCATCACAGAAGTTTACATTTGTTCACTGGGAAAGCCTGACTGGGCATGGATCCCATTTTCTGCTGAGGCCTGGGGACAAAAGCTCCACAAAGATTAGTACAGCAAATACAGAATACACGTGAATGAAGTCCAGTACAGAGTCAAAAAGTGAATATGGTACAGTTTCAAGGCGAAGAAAGGAGCAAAAAGTAATATACTATAAAGATCACAGCATGTTACAATAAACAATACAGTTGAAAGAGCATTTTGTTCAGTCATTTGGTTACATTCATTAATGGTTGGTACAGTAAACACACACTGATTAAGAATATAGAAAGTTGTTGCACGCTTTCATAGAAGATTAAACTATGATATGATCTAATTAAATGAAGCTACCCAGGGTCAGAACAATTACATAACCAAGAACTACGTAAATGGAACCGGAGGAGGTTTTTGAAATTAATTTTGTTTGCAGTGGTCCTAATATCGACAGGGATGGTATTCTTTGTTTTTGCAACATAAATGGAAAACAATGAGTCCCCAGCGATTGCTGCTTTTGCCTATGTTAACCAGTGCCTTATTGGTAGATCTTAATAGACATTTGTTAGAGTAGATATTAAGTAGATCCTGAACAGCAGGAAAAATATCTGGATAATAAAGAATTTGGTGGGCTATTGTAAGCTGGTTATATGTAAGCAGGTTGGATAATTCTAGCCAGGACAGTTGCTTGATTGCTATGCAATGTTGTGTCCTGAAGGGTGAGCCAGTGGCAAACCTAGCTATTTTATTGTAGCAAGCATTTAGTTTGTTAAAGTCTGCTTTGTTTAGGTTGATGAGAATGGAGGAGGCAAAGAGGACTGTGGATAGTATGTGGGTTCTTGCGATGGTGGCTTTACTATCATTGGTGAGGTACTTTTTGCATCTATACAAGGTTCAGATTTTTTTCTTGACTTTCTTTACTGTCTGTGCAATGTGCATATCAAATTTCATGTTGTGCTCTATGATAACCCCTAGAGGTTTGGTGTGTTGAACAGGTGTGATAGGGGTGTTATTAGCTGAGAATATTGTGAATGGTCGTATGGGGTCTAAGGCTCTAGTGGTGTAGAATATCATTAGCTGTGTTTTATTGGAGTTAAGTATTAGTTGACAGTTGGCTAATCAGGTTTCAACAACGATAAAGAACTCTTGCGTTGATTCTTGGAGTTGAGGGAGTGATTGGACAGAGCGGAGTAGAGTGGAGTCATCAGCATAATAAACTAGAGTGGCATGCCGAGTAGCTTTGTTGAGTTGGTTGGTGAATATGTTGAAAAGAAGAGGTCCAAGATCCTTGGGGGATCCCTAGAATGACAGGTAGGAGGGGAGATAAGGAGTTTTGCCAATTTACTGCTTCTTGGCGGTTAGATAGTCTTGAAACCACGCTAGTGTGGAGTGGCTGACATTAAGATCAGATAGAGCAGAAAGGAGTTTGAGATGGGAGACAGTATCGAAAACTTTGAAGGGATCTAGGAATACAGTGGATACTAGGTTACCATTCTTTTGATTTTGATTTACTGTATTGGTACAGCTAATAAGGGTTGTGGTAGTACTATGATTGGGGCAGAATCAGTGCTGGGTGTTGGTTAGCAGTTTATAATGCATTATTTAGGAATATATACATTTTTCAAGGATTTTAGTTAAGGGGGATAGAATGGTAATTAGATAGTTCCATACAGTTACCTCCTTTGTGGAGTGGTACTATATGTGCAGAGAAGGAACACATTGTTCTGATAAAGAGGGGTTGATAAGCATGGAGACTGGGTAAGAGATGGTTTTGGCTGGGATCTTTAGATATTCTGCAGGTAATTTGTTGGTGGCCATGGTTGTGTTTAAGCTTGTTTAGGTATTTACATGTTGTAAACACCAAAATGTAAATGACTGTAACAAACTGGAGGTCAAGTAGGTTTACACACTTTCCTTCAACAGAGACAGACACAGATTAAGCACTTTTGTCCCAGTCAAACCGGGGACTTCATCAACATCTATATTTACAAATTAAAAGTTTTTTAAAATAGCTAAAAACACCATTACAACTGGTTAAAGCACATCCAATAAATTTAACTTATACATATCGCAATTCCCTTCCCATTTTATACAAAACCTTTTAAAAATCTAGTAAGATATTCTTGTCATAAAACAAGATAAGAACGTACAATATCTAAAAAGCATTTACTTTCTGCTGAAGTTGTTTGAAAATCATACATCATATTCCCAATCCTCACTTCTTCATTTTTTTCCTTTTTTTCTTTTTTGTGTATTCCTCAGGTAATGCAATGTTGATTTGTCTGCTCTTTCCTTTAAAATAGGGGTTATGGAAATAAACTCATTTAAACCTGGTGGAAATGTGGCTGTTGTTCTCAACTGCCATAGGTTCTCTTTTTTGTTTAGTAGACTTTTCCAGTCCCCTCTCTAGGATTGATCGAAACCTGTTCCACAATACCAAATGTAATCTTTACAAATCAAAGAATGCTTGTATAAAGCATTAGTCTCTTTTTTATGTTTGAGGTCATACAGATGCTCCTATATCCTGCTTCTCAGCGCTTGCTCAGTTTCCCAACGCAAAATGCTGTGCAGGTACAACAGTTTGCCAGATATACTATTTTAGTAGATGCACAGTTACCTTTTTTGTAGATAATTTTGCGAGACATTTTATTGTCTAGTGTAATCTCTACATTTGTATTTATGTATACACACTGACTACATGACCCACAAGGTCTCATGCCCGATCCATTTCCCCCTTTGTTGATGTTTCCACTTTCTAGAAGTCCCTTTAAATTTGCACTAGTTTTCAAAATGAATAATGGTTGGTCACCCAGGGGTTAACTCTAAATATGTTCTTTATCTGTGTCTCTATTAAAGGAAGGTGTGCAAACCTACTCAACCTCCAGTTTGTTACAGTCTTTTACATTTTGTTTTTTGTGGGTTTTTTTTCGGACTGCAACTTTGCAACCTAGTTTGGTTACTATTGCTTACATATTGTGCTAGTAGGGAAAGGCTAGAAGGAGAAAAGGTTTTGGGCTGCTGGTATGGAAGACAGGTTTGCATGTGAAGTGGGAGAACTATTACTGGTGAAGGCTAGGATGGATTTGGTGAAATGTTCGTTGAATTAGGTGGTATTACTACTGGTGGTGGTGTCAATGTTAGGGGGTGAAGTACTAGTCTTTCCTGGATGTAGGATTTTATTACTGGCAGCCCAGAATTTTTGTGGGTTATTTTTGTGTTTGGTTTGAAATGCCTATATAGTGGTTCCTTTTGTTTGTTCTAATTTGTTTTTTGGCTTTACTCCTTAGTTCCTGGTAATCCTTTCTATTAGTTTGAGTTTATTTTGACACCACAAGTCCCTTGCTTTACCTCTTTGTTTTAGTAGTAGACTGGTATTTTTGGTCAGCCAGGGGGCACAGCTGGATTTAGTTCTGACACTTCTGATAAGGGCAAGATGATTTAGAATGTTTAAGTATATGTTATTGAAGTAGTCTATGGCACTTTCCAGGGGGAGAGATAAGAGTGATCTCCAGTTGCGTTGATTATGTGCAGATATGAAGTCATAGGTTTTGAAATTTTTTTCTGTACTGGATTGTTGGAGGGTAGAGGATTTTAATGGATTCACTTGGTGTCTAATTATAAAGGTGGGAAGGTGGTCACTCAGTATGTCTGGGAGGGAGTTTGAGAAGTAGGATTGAGATGGTCTGTTCATAAGGATCCAGTCTAGGATGGATTCCTTTTTTGACACGTTATCTACCCATGTTGTGGTTTTGATTAGTTGAGTGAAACCGTATAGGTTAATGTGGTTAATGGGCTGGAGTGAGTTACAGCAGGACCAATTGATATTAACGTCATGTAGTATGATTGTTTCTTGGAAAATTTTTGGAATGTCCAGTCTAGAATGGATTCTACTATGTTAATGTTATTGCTGGGGGGTATATAGGTACCAATTATATGTAAGTGTTTTTTAAGTTGATTTTCAGCTTAGTGAACATAGATTTTGCATTATTGAACTTGGGTTGTTCATTGGCTAACAATTCAATGGTCAGATTGTTTCTGAAGAGGACAGCAATGCCTCTGCCTCTTCTGGATATTGTATCTTGTCTAAAACATTGTAACCAGGTGGAACAAAGTCATAATTATTGTTTAGTGGTTTTAGCCAGGTCTCTGTGAGAAGGACTATGTTGGGGGAGTAGAGGACTAGGGTAGCGTGTAGCTCTGGACTTTGTTCAGTATGCTTCTTATGTTTGAGTATAAGGAGATCTGCTGATTTCCTGGGGGAAGTTACAATGTTATTTGTTTGGTAGCAGGGCAGTTGTTATTGTTTGCAGGGCCAGGGTTTGGGTGTACATCTACACTAAGTATGATTCGGGATGCTATTTGGATTATAGTTTTTAGGCATTTGATTACAGATGCCTTATATTTTCAGGAAATGTGGTAGTTTAGTTGGTGTAGGGTTACTTGAATGTGGCAAGGTCAAGATTTGAGATGTGGCAGATAGAAGGAGATAGTATTGAAAAGGTTGGTTTGCTTGTGAATGGGTACAGCAGATAGGGGATTTAGTCTAAAATTTTGAGTTGGTAGTGTAGTGGTAGGAGGTTAAGTGTGATGTGATGGTGAGGCTCATTATTAATGTAAAGGTTAGGGGCCACATTTTGTTCGGACAAAGTGTTGCTAAACTGTTGTGAATTTTTAGTAGATATCTTTATAGAAGTGAATAGGGATTTAGGTGTAGCTGTACTTTATGTAGGCTGTGGTTAGAGTGGGAGGATTAGGTAAAGGGTATTAGCCAGAAGAGATTGTACAATTTGCGTATTGTGTGAGTGAGGTGATGTGGAGTGAAGGTAGATGGTGATGTGGATTGAAGAGACAGAGAACAGGAGTGGCTATACAGAAATGAGGTTGGCATGAGAGAGCAGCTTAGGGGATTGGCTAGTTAGGTATAAAGGTCAGGAGCCTGGGGATGTGTGGGACTGGGGGTAAGGTAGGGGTGCAAAGCGTAGCGAAGGGCCAACAGAGCGGGAAGAGCCAAATTCCAGGTATGTGCAAGTAAAAACATTCAATTGCTCTGAACTATTGGCTTCTCAGTAGTAAAGTCATTTGACGTTTAAGCTATAACACTTGTTCTTGCAGTTACCAGTGAGACTACCATGGTATGGGCAGCTGGGAGCCTAAATAAATTTAAATAGTAAAAGGGCTATGGTTAAATAGAACAATGTAAAAAGTGAAACAAAATGTATTTAAGTTGGGAAGAGAGTCTATAAGAAAAATTTAAAATTCAAAAGACGTCTGGTGACCACGCAAATTACTATAGGGGCTAGAGGAAAAACTATAATCCAGTACCATGTGCAAGCTACTGTTATAATATTAGAGGAGGAAGAAATAGAGTAAAAAAAAATCCATTCTACTGGCTCAGTCATTTGTATTTAGCAAGTTAAGGATTATTATAAAATATAACTTTCAAAACAACCTATATGTGGTGACTCAGACATATAATAGTCTGATCATCGATGATCAACTAAAATGTTGTGTTGTGTCTTTCGGCTTTTCCCGGTTAGGGGTCACCACAGCTGAACTCCGGTCCGCTAATGACTGGCAGTTGATTTTTACGTACCGAGTTACCAGCCCTGACGCACAACCTTCAACGAAGGAACGCCCATTCACGCATGTCTCCACGCAGAAGACACTCTAGCTGAGAGTCAAACCGGATAGCGTCTTACTGTGAGGTGACAACGCTACCGCAGCACCACCACCGTGGATCGATGATCAACTAAAATATGACCTACAAATCTAAAACTATATAAAAAGACTCACCAAAAACATGGCATGCTTTACAGATCAAAAAAATTCCTAACCAATGACTCTAGACTCTATGGCTAATGCTTGCCTACTTCCCACTCCACTCTATGCCTCTCCCATAGTAACCAACTTACAATCCACCCTGAAAACCAAACTGGAACACTGCCACAATAAAATTGCCAGATTTCCTGCTAATCTGCCCTATGACTTTCACCATTGCCTGTCTCCAAAACCCTTAAACTGGCACGAGCTGCCATACCATCTTCTGCTCTCTCAACCTTTCCTTACTCATTCCATACTAAATACACCTACATCCTACCCAGCCATCTCATTCATCATCACTTTTTATACCTGCAACAGCTCAGGAACTCTGACTAACTTGTCTTGGAAATCTACAATCCTAAAAGATACGTAAGCCATAGCTTATACAGCTACACAGTGGCCCTGGCCTGGAACAAAATTCCCTTAGCCATAAGATCCATCCCAAATAGTCACAAATTTAAAAATAAATCGCTAAGAGAAAGACTCCGTAACACCTGGCCCTGTTCATGCCTTAAACCGGAGTAGTATCGCAGCAATCCACTTCTGCACCAACCCTGCCTAGCATTTCAGCAATCCACTTCTCAACCCTGCCTATATTTGTCAATAACCATTTCTTCTTTCCCTTTCTACAACCTACCTACTTACTCCTCCTTCTATTTCCTCATTTCTACCTTCTATACTGTCCTGCTGGCTTTATTTTTCTTCTTCCTTCTTCTTACCTTGACTCCCTTTCTAATATTACTCCCACTCATATACTATTCATCTTTCAACAGCTGTTCTCTGTACCACCCTTCATCTATTTTCCTCTTCTCTACATTTTTCTCAATTGCATTATGTATGTTTACTCTTTTTTCACCTGATTTTCTGAGACTAGAAGTTTATTTATGCAAGTAAAATTTGTATGTCCTCAACCTACTTTGTTTTGTATGACTATTTCATGTCGCATGTTTTTACATAGCTATCTGATGCTCAAATTTAACTTTGTTTTTGCTAACTTCATGTGTTAATTTTTTTCTGCACTTCATATTAATTTCTCATGTTTGGAGCTTTTCTCCCAGGGCCTCAGGAAAAAAGGGCATTTGCCCAGTAAAACTTTTCCTTGTTAACAAATGTCAAAATAATTAAATAAGTAATTAATTAAAATCATAGCAGGTTACTAGGCTATCAACCTGGAGGTCATTTCAAGCCTAGCCATTTCATCACAATGTAATACCACAGATACTCTAGTCAATACAGGATCATAATGTTGAACTGATGATAGCAGCAAAGAAAATACATGTAATGTATATTGTATTTAAATGGAAAAATGTTAAAATGATTTGTTTTCTTTTCTGTTAATGTATGCTTGTTTATGTCTTAAGAGACAATTTAATAAATGTGTTTTAAAAACACTAGTGATCCAGAGGGAAGCAGAATATAAGAAATACCACTATTGTTAGTGTGTCTTGATGCACAGAAAGCATTTGGTAGAGTAAGCTGGGATTTTATGAGTAGGGAAATGGAAGCATTTGCATCCCCTAATACAATAATATGGTTAATTAGGGGGATATAGGGAGGATCAGAGGCAATAATTAAATTGGGAGGGTTCCTCTCTGATAAGTTGTGTTTGAACAGAGGAACTAGGCAGGGATGTACTGTTTGTTATTAGCTTTATACTTAAAGCCACTGACAAACAAAATAAGGAACTCAGAAATGCAAGGATATAATTGGTATGGTAATCAAGAAAAGTTGGCTTTATTTGCAGATGATATTATTTTGTACCTGATAAATCCAGAAAAATACATCTCAGTGTTGTGGAAATCAAGTCTTTTTAGGATATACAATTAAAGGCTTTACCCTAAAATCATGTACCAACACATGGACTGGTTCAGCAATACCCGCATTTATGGGGATATGATAACATTAAAGTATTTCGTAGTATGGATTAAAAAGGTTTCTATTATAGCAGTTAATGATATGTTGAAAGAAACTAAAAAGACAATACAAAAATTAAGAAACTGGAAGCTTTTGTTAATAGATATGGATAGTAAGATACAAGCAGTGAAAATGTTTTAGTCTTTCAGTTTTATATACTAGTTAGGCATATTTTTAGCAACCACAGGAAAAGTTGTGAACAATAATTAATAAACAGTTTAATTAATTTATCTAAGAGGGTAAGAGGGCAAACATTAAGTGGGATGAGTCTATGTTTCCAACAGAAAAAGGTGGTGTAGGATTACCTGATTTGATGGGATATTTTAGAGATACACACTTAAGGCTCATATACATAATACAAGCAGAAGATTATAACTGAAAATAGAAAGGGATGATGATGAAATTGGGGGGGGGTGCAAGAAATAAAGACAGAGTGGGATTTTGGATGTAGATCTTTAAGGAGAATAATAACAACCATAAAGAATATTACATTCATAAAGTAGCAGAAAACCAACATGAGAATGGTGGAAGGAGATTTTGCCAATAGAAATGACTGCAAGAAGGGGTACAGAAAATGGACAAGAGGGGTAGGAATTTTTTGGAGAAAACTGGCAAAGGAACCAATGTACTGGGAGCAAATAAGTAGAGAGGGAAAGGCCACAGAATGTGAAGAAGTCAATGACACATTTGGAATGCAGGCTAGTGTCTGCTTTCCTATCAGGGAATGATATCAGAATGTAAGATACAGAAATGGACAGGAAAATCTTAGGTGAATGATCTGCTCTGGCAGAGTTTTTTTTTTTAGCTGAATCTAGAACAGAAGCTGATGTTAGAAATGGATAATTAATAGGGCTTACAATATTGCATGAAAAGTGTAAGAATCGATCAAAGAAGATTAGGAAGACAGACTAGAAAATTAATTTACAAGAGAACAATGGGAAGATGTATTTATGACTCCCAAGCATGTAACAAAGTCCAGAAAGGTTAGGATCTTTGCTTAGAATAGTCTGCATAGGTTCATAGGTTGGTACTAGGCTATTGGCCCTAGGGCATATATAAGCCTTGCCATAACAATTTCCTGGCTATTTCTTCACACACTATTTACTTTCCTGGACCCCTGTCTAGCAGGGTGACTAACGTGATCTCCGGGGTGAATTTCCTTTCTCCCATCCAATCGTCAAGGTTCCTTTTGAGGAGGGCGTAGAGGCGCTCTGCTTGACATGCATGGGCAGTCTATTCCAGAGTCTGGGGGAGTCTCTGGGTCAGGAACCTATCCCTCCAGCATGTTTTGTTTATTGTGATGACAAGGTTTAGATCCCTGGAGCGTGTGGCTCTGAGGGATTGGGATTTCTTTAAGTGTAGCATGTCCAGTAGCTCTGGGTTTGACATGGCCTTGTATGTTAAGCAGAGATCACCTCTAAGTAGACGATATGCGACAGAGTATAGCTGGAGTTTTTTAAGGCAGTCAGCGTAGGGCATCTGCTTTACACCTGGGATTCTTTTAGTGAGGCATTTCTGCGGCCTTTCCAGTTGTTGCAGATGTCTTGAGAGGTACATACCAAATGGGGCGTTGCATTCTATAATGGGTCTAATGAGGGATGAGTACAGTGGGACAATGACCTCCTTTTTTCTGGATGAAAAACCCTTAGTGATGAGGTGGGGCACATAGAAGGATTTCCTGACTGTTGTGGCGATGTGGTTATCGAAGATGAGACCACTGTCCACTTGTGTCCCTAAGTCTCTTATCACACTTTCGGTGTTTAGTGTACTGCCACCTATGTGGTAATTCACGGGTACATGTTTTTTTCCCCAAAGGGGATAACTATACATTTCTTGGCACTGAGCTTGAGCCCATGGCTCTGGCACCAAGCATCTGTTTCTGTAAGGCCCTTTTTTAGAGTATCCACATCATTTGGGGATTCAATAATGGCTCCCAGTTTGCAGCCATCTGCGAACTTTGTTAGACAGAGTCCCTTAGTGTTGGCCTGTACTTCAGAGAAGTAGATGCCAAACAAGAGCGGTCCCAGGATTGATCCCTGAGGTACTCCACTTGCCACTTGTCTGGAGCTGGATTTAGAGTCGGCTACTTTTACAGTGTGGGTTCTGTCAGTAAGCCAGTTGGCATCCCATCGAGTGACGTAGGGATTAATGCCCGGCTTAGTAAGTCTATCTATGATTCCAGCATGGGGGATGGTGTCAAAGGCCTTGACGAGGTCCAGATAGGCTGTGTGGACTGCCTTACCCTCGTCCATGGCTCTGGAGACTGATTCAAAGAAGTCAATCAGGTTCAGGAGACAAGAACGGCCCTTCACAAACCCAAACTGGGTGGGGTCCAGTGTTTCGAGGTTGCCAGTGTCTTTGTTTATAAGTTCCATGATAATACGTTCCATGGCCTTGCAGATCAGGCTTCTCAGACTGATGGGGCAGTAGTTCCCAGGATCCAAGGTGGATCTACCCTTGTGAAGTGGGATAACTGTAGCTGTGCATCACTCAGTGGGCACGAAGCCTGAGGTGAGACTATGATTAAACATGACACTTAGGTGAGATGCCAGTTCATTTTGTAGTTCATGTAATATGCAGCCCGGGATGTCATCTGGTCCCATGGATGCTGTATTCTTAGCTTTAGAGAGTGCGTTTTTTACCTGTGTGACCATTATTACCAGAAATTGGCAATCTTCCGGTATTGAGATGGGCCGTTTCGGGGGTAAGAGGGGGTGAAGTTGGCAATGAACTGATCTGCCAGGATAATGGCAATATCCTTGGGATCAATATTTTTAATGCTATTCTGTTGTAGCGCAGAGCAGATCTGAGCATTGCCATTTAGATTCTTGACATGTCTACTTAGTGTATTTTATACACTAAGGAGACATCAAAGATTTTGTTCTCAGGTTGACAGTATATATTGGAGGTGCGACTGGGAATAGATAACTGGGAACATATGTTTTAGGAGTACAGTGAATTGAGGGATTTTAAAAAATGTCCTACAGTGTACTCTTCCAGAAATATTGGATGAGCAAATGGCTGTAACTAAGGAAATTATTCTTTTGAGGTGGGACACAGGATCTGAATTGCCTAGACAAAGTAAGACCTTATTAAGTTTAATTCTACTGGCTGACAGATTACCAGGAAATGTGAATTAGAGTCTAAACCATCTGTGCTAGAAATATTGGTTATTATTAGAGCGAGATAAAAGAACTGGAAAAGGGTTTTTAGAAAAGGGGAGGAGCAAATTACATAGAAATAAATGGAAACTGTGGGAACAATACATTCAGAGTAATGTTAAGGAGGAGGACTGAGGTTTAAGGGAAGGCAGGAATTCAACAATTCATTGAATGTTGGATTGATGATAGTTACAAGAAAAGAAAAGATATTTATTTATTTATGGTTTGTTTACTGGGTAAATAGACTGGTCTGCTGAACATTTTCAGCCACAACCTGACCTGACCTCAAGAGCAGAAAATACATCACATTCTTTTAATCAACAATATTATATACAAAATAAGTACATAGCAAAATTCAAAACATAATACAATTTGAATGCAGATACAGTTACATTAAAAGATCCAGTCTGAGTGCATTGCAAAAATGCATAATACAACTTATGATCTGCCTAAAATACAGTACAATCATACATGTAATACATAAAGTAAAAAATGAGGTTGACCAAACAACGTAAAGTAAACAAACAGCTTTGGGCAATTCACAAAACACAGAGAGTGTTTTAAAAACACTTGTTTAGTTTAATATATTGAACGAACGTCGGACACACAAACTCCTACATACATGTGAAATATTTGGGTATAAAACGCCACATTAAGGGGCTGAGTAATGTTTATTAAATGTATTCTAGTATTCATGATTTAGGATGATAAGTTACCTAACCATTGCCATGGTATCAGTTGCAGATAGATTCAGTAAACAGATGCTCTTAAGTGCATCTTTGAAGCTTTTAATGGCTTCTAGATTTTTGATATCTGTAGGCAGGTTGTTCCAGGTAGCAGGTCCCAGTCTAGTGAAGGCTCTCACCTACAGCAGTTTAAATGCAGGGCATATTAGAGTGAAACTTTTGCCCTATGTATTTCTGGGTACATAATGGATGTCTTGTAAATGCACTTTCCCTCTTAAATGGAGGCAGCAAGTGTGCTTTAGTACATTGTAAATTAATGTACTTCAAAGAAAACTGGCTGTTTGAGGCACTTAAAGCCATTTGGAATTTTTTAGTAAACTGCAGTGGTGTATCTGGGGATCTGCTAATACACTGAATCTGCAGATTTTATTCTCAGCAGTCTGTGTTCTGTGAGTTTTGTGGGCTGAATGCATAATGAGAAAAGTAAAGCCATATTCAAGTTTGGGTATTAAAATATTTTTGACAATGGCACTGGAGGCAGCAGGTGAAAGGAGGCAACTGATTTTGTAACATAGTTTTAATTGAGCAAGGACGTTATTAGTTACAAAACCTGAGTATGGTAAAGAAAACAGTAAGGTTGAGTACTAGCCCTTGGAATGTACATTAGGCATTCTTTTCCCATCAAGATCTGTTAACAGAATAGGAGGAATAGTGGGTCATTTCTTGGCTGAGGCAAAGACCATGACATTGTGTTTTGCGGGGTTAATTAGCAGTTTGTTAGTGAAGCGGTGGGGTTGGGAGGGTGGCCTAAGGGGTTGGGAGGGTGGCCTAATGGTTAAGGTGTTTGCCTTACAAACACAAGGTGCAGGGTTTGAGTCTCACAAGGGATAATTGGCTAAGCTTAGAATGGCTCGAAAGGGCAGTTAGCTTAGTACTAACCTATGAACCTATGAACCTATGAACCTATAACTGAGTGAAACTGTCCTATAACTTGACTTGCAGGTCAGAGTGACTTGTACTAGATTGGAGGAGCAGCATATCATCTGCATACATTATTAATTTAAGATTTGGTAATTCAAGGTGGAGATCACTAACAAAGAGAGAAAAGAAAAGAGGACATAGCACAGACCCTTGCAGTACACCTGTATTATGTTTACTAGCGGTGGAGGATGAGACAACTTGGGAGGTTCTGTCTTTAAGACAGCTCCCAAACCATCGGATAGTGCTATGTCTAAAGATGAGTCTTCTGAATTTGTGGAGAAGGGTATGACTGACTATTTCAAAAACCCTTCTCATGTCAATAAAGAGATCTGCAGTAGTAAGCCCCTCATTCAGATAGCAATAAATGGTATCAGTGGCTATTACCAGGGCAGTACAGGTACTGAAGTCTTTGTGAAAGCCAAGCTGTGCATCATGTGGGCCATAGCTGTTAATGTGGTTAAGTAGTTCCTTGTATAAAAGTTTTTCAAATATTTTGTTGACAGGGTACAGGGTAGAAAGAGCTCTATAATCATTCATCCCATAAGAAGTGACTTTAGGAAGAGGGATTTTAACTGCATGTTTGAATGTTGGTGGGATAGTGCCTGAGCTGAGAGAAGTTAAAGATATGGGTAAGGGGCTTAGTGATTTTTTTCAGCTGCTAGCCTTATGAAGGTGGGATGAAGACTGATGGATTTAGATCCTGAATTGTTGGGTTTGAGAAGTAAAGACTTGCTCTGTTTTATTGAAATTTCAGAGAAGTCAAAGGGTATTGCATAAAAGGCTAGAGGATATAGATCAGGGGATGAAGGTTCTTATTCTTCATTGGTGGGGGAACAAATTGTTGGAAAGGCTTTAGTTCTGTTGGTTATAGTGGATTGCAATAAGTGAGCACAATCAATAGCAAAGGAGGAATAATTCAGTGCTAAGTGTTCATTCTTCGTACCTGAATTGTTACTTAACGTCCTTGTTAAGCACTTTATTTCTTTCCAAAAGTGATTGGGTCTAGACCACTTTGCTTTCTGTTCCTGGGCAGTATTTGTTGCAATTCTTGTTTCTTTCCTTAAACTCACAAATGTTTTGTGCAGGTCTGTATCGTTGGGGTTCCTTTTTCAGTCTTTCCAGGCTGAATCTTAATTTTGTTTTTAATACCCACCGAAGGTCACGGGCAACATTGTGATCTAGGCCTTCTTTTTGTAAAGGTGTGGAGTGTATACTGAATTGTAGTTGATTTTGTTTTGCAAATTTCTAAACTAGAGGTGGGTTCAGACATGGCATACAGGAGCGTCCAATTTATAGCACTGAGTAGGGTGTTGAGATTTGGTAGTGTATTATGGAAAGATCTTTCTTCAATTATTTGAGGAGTTTTTATATGTTCTGAATGACCAAATGGATTTAATGGGTGAGTGGTCACTCAGAGCACTAATGGGTATTTAAAAGACACAATTTTTGTATGATCTTTTTTATTAAGTCAAGTGTTGAGCTAGTTCTTGTATAGGTTCGAGTAGGGGCTTGTATTATTTGGGCCAGGCTAAGTTGCAGCAATATTTTGTTCAGAGGCAGAGAGTCTTTCCCAACTGCATATATATTTAAAAATTAGCAGCATGTTGTTTCTCCCTAGTGTCTAGTTAGACGATAATGTAGCTTGCACTTTAACAAGAGTGAGTCTCATGGTTTGAACAAATACTAAAAGGGGTAATTAGCTATAACGAATGCTAGTCCAACTAAGGACTCCAAGCACAAATAGGATTTTCAAATTACTCCTAAAAGTTCTGTAATTCTGTAAGACATAAAAATCACTTTAAACTTAAGGTAATGAAAAAATAAAATATAAAAAAAATGAAGCAATTCTCCTTTATTGTAATCCAATGTATTTTATTTCGAAGACAGGTGACCTCTGCTGTAAAATCTGTTTCACATTGTGTACTTTCATTTTTTTTACATTAAAAGAGAGTGGATATAAAAAAGTAAACACACCCCTGTTAAAATGCCAGGTTTTTGTGATACATAAAAAAATGAAACCACAATAACTCTGTAGTTATTTATTTTTCTGTTTAATAAGAATACTGTGGTCTCTCTCTCTCTTCCTCTGCAGTTAGTTTTCCACCCTTCCTTTCTGTTCTTGTTCTGGTATTAATCTTGGTGGCTTTGAAATTGCCAGACTCTCCTGTAAATTTGTTTGAACACTCATCCTGGGTCTATCTCATTTGCTCACTCAACCGAGTACAGTGATATCATATTTTGACTTCACAGACTCCTACCAGCCCCATCTGTTCAGCTCTATCCCAGCTCTATTCCAGTCTAGTGTCACTAGCGCATTCTACCTAATACAGAGAGAATATTTGTTAAGGGCAAACCATTTAGGTCCTTAATTTTGAATTATCTTCTGTTTCTCCTTTCTCCCTTTCCACTTTACAAAAAAAATAATTTCTAAGCTGTAACCAGGACTGTTTGTAAGCTTCTGAGCCCCCAAAGCCTTTCTGTGTTGGAGGGAAGCCTTCTAGCTTATCAGTGGGAGTGGTAAGCACTAGGTAGTCTATCTACCACAAGAGTGGTTTCCGGCCTAGAAATTGTGGTTTATTGGCTGCTTGGGCAGTTTTTCCATCTCTTTCAACTTTGCAGTTTAAAAGTCCACGCTTGCGCTTGTTTCCCACCTTTCCTGTAAATAGTGTAGTCCAGATACAGATCTGCTGTATCCAGGACTGTTTGTAAGCTTCTGAGCCCCCCCCCCAAGCCTTTCTGTGTTGGAGAGAAGCATTCTAGCTTATCAGTGGGAGTGGTAAGCACTAGGTAGCCTACCTACCACAAAATCCAGGTACAGATTCTTAGTTTTAGCACTTGAATTTGCTTATTTGTGCTCAGCACTTGTTCAGAACTTGTTGTTAGCACTAAATAAGCTACAAATTACTAAAGCACTCAACCTTCCTCTTTACCTAGAGGAAAACAGTTTTTGTACTTACTTTCCTCACTTGCTTAGAGAAAAACAGCTCTTATACTCACTTTCCTCACTTGTCTAGAAGAAAGTAGTTTTCTATTCAGGGAGGTCCAAGGGTCCGCTTCCAGTGTTCTCTCCTGTCTATCTGATGAATCTGGGCATCTTGGGGCAATGTAGCAATTGCCTCATGTACACAGGCAACCCTCTTCTCCTACCACCCAACACCACAACCTGTGAGAGATGCACTTATCTAGCAAATCTGGAGGTAAAGCTCTCTCCAACCAAGACTGAACTTGACAGGCAAGAGGAGAAACTAAACACTTGCTCCACACCACACTCATCACATAGTCCCACTAAACCTACATCACCAAAGTCCACACATAGAAACACAAAAATATTTGCAGAGGCTCTCAATAATAATCTGCTCAAGCAACACAGACCTCCAAAAAGAAACGCAAGCAACCTCCACCCCCCCAACACAACCCAAATGACACATAACCCACAAACTCAGTGTGCCAATAAACCACAGCCCATAAGGCATAACGGCATACCCAACACACTAGTCATAGGTGACTCTATAGTCAGGCACATTGATGTTCCACTCACCAGGCTAAACAAGGAGAAGTTTACTGTCAGCTGCCTGTCGGGAGCCAAGATCCGACACATAACCCACGTACTCAGGTCACTCCACAACAAGTACAAATATGACTCTGTCATTGTCCATGTTGGTGTGAACGACCTGAGATGTACCTCGCTGGACTACATGAAAAGAGACATGGAAGAGCTCTCCGATTTTGTAGCCCAGGCAGGTATGACCCTAGGCCTGAGTAGCATCCTGCAATGATCCAGAATTATACCGTAGTACAAGAACAAAATGATTGACTTCAACAATTGGCTAAGCTTCTGGTGTCATTCTAAGGGGATCCAGTATCTGTCTGCCTGGGAAGACATGGTCGAAAGACCATGATGCTTTGCCAGAGATGGCCTGCACCTGTCGCCTCAGGGATTCCGGAAACTGGCTAAGGGTCTTGCCGCCCCTATAGTGCCTTTTTTTAGGCACGGTTCAAATGACAAATTCACAACTGTAACAGGAACAAGCAAGCAAAAACTGAGGGTAATGTTACTCAATGCAAGAAGTTTAAATCTCAAAATGCACTCACTCGAGGCACTCCTTAAAATGGAGAACATCGATATCTGTGCAGTGACTGAGACCTGGTTCAAGGCTCTACAGAGCACTCCTAGATTACCAGGCTATAACTCATACCACACTTTTTGGCCATGTAACCTGGACCAGAACACCAAAGGTGGAGGTGTGTCCATATTCATTAAGGATATCCATACCTCCAGGCTAGATGTGCAGCATAATGCATCCGAGGTTATCCAAGTGCAACTAACTCTGGGCAAAACTGCAATCCAAATTGTAGCTTGCTACAGATCCCCCACCATGCCCCAGGATTCCCTCTCCTCTTTTCTTGATATACTGGAAAATATTAGGGTTCCACCAAACACCCTAATAATGAGCGATTTCAACTACCCCACCATTAAAGTACAGTTGTGTACACTTACCATAAATGTAGATGTTAGAGTGTACTCACTGTTGCAGTCATTACATTTGGGTAATCTGCTGGCAGGTTGCCCTCAGTCAGCCTGAATAACAAAGTCTTGGGTCCTGCGTCAGTTGTGGTCTCCTCTTCCATGACGTCAGGACGTCAGGGGGTATAAAACATACAGCCGACACCATTTTATTCAGTTTTTTTTTGCCCCGATGTCAGGTGCCCCCCAAATGGGGAGCAAAAATACATATATATATATATATATATATATATATATATATATATATATATATATATATATATATATATATATATATATATATAAATAAACAGCAATATATATGTAAATGCACTTTTAGCAACATAAACTTTACCTTCATCTAAAAGCAAATACACCACAAAGGCTTTAGAATCTAGTGAAGGAAAGAGAAGTTATAGAAAAAGGGGGATGGCGGGTAGGTAACCCGGACTGCAACAGTGAATACACTTGAACATCTACATTTATGGTAAGTGTACACAACTGTACTATGTTCTTCATGTTTCACTGTTGCAACCATTACATTTGGGTAGAATCCCAAAGCTATGGATGGGAGAATGGAACTAGATAGCATTAGGAGCAGCTATAAGGCCCTGTAGAACTGCAGTGGCAAAGCCTGTCCTGGATTTAGAGAAGAGAGGCAAATGATAATGCTTTGTGAAGGTAAAAACAGAGCTCCAATTAGCAGCTTCTAGAAGGTCTTTGGTTGGAACTCCTCTGTGAAAGGCTGCTGAAGTCGAGGCAACCCTGGTGGAATGTGACCTGATTTCATTGGGCACAGGTTTACCATGATGCAAGTAGAAGAAACGAATGCAGTGGCTTATCCACTTAGAAATAGTCTGCTTTGATATAGCCTTCCCCTCTGATCCTGAAGCAAATGCCACCAGTAGTTGCTCAGACTTTCTTAGAGATTTGGTCCTGTTTAAGTAGAATCTTAGTTGTCTGTGCACATCCAATGAATGCAGAATCCACTCCATCTTGTTCTGCGGATTTGGATAAAATGTTGGCAGGTGAATAGTTTGGTTAAGAGCCACACTGGATACCACCTTAGGTATAAAGGAAGGATTGGTCCTGAGGGATACCTTGTCCGGGTAAAATGTAATAAAAGGCTCCACAGCCATGACGGCCTGTAGCTCTGAAACCCTTCTTGCTGAAGTGATTGCCAAAAGGAAAGCTGTTTTCCAAGATAAAAACTTTATATCTGCAGTAGCTGCTGATTCAAAAGGAGGCAGGGTGAGTTTTTCCAGCACAAAATTGAGGTCCCATGCAGGAGTTGGTGATCTTCTGGGAGGCCTTACATTTTTGGCCCCTCTAAGATACTGTTTTAGCAGAGGATAAGAAAAGATGGGAGGCTGCATGTTGTAATGAGCCGAGACGGCAGAGGCATGCATTTTTATTGAAGAAAAAGATAGGCCCTTGTCAAGCATCTCAGCCAAGTATTGTAAAATCTGAGGGATATTTGGTTTTGCTGTGTCCGTTCATTGTGCTTGGTTCCAAGCAAAGCATCTCTTCCATTTATCAGCATAAGATCTAGTACTAGGCCTTCTGGCTTCCAAAATGACATCCATCACAAATTTACTGAGAGGTGTTGTTTGAATAATTACATGATCAGCCATGCTGCAAGGTACAGAGTGTGGAGCTGTGTGTGCTGAATCTGATTGTTCTGCTGAGACAGTAAATGAGGTATTTGAGGCAAGTACCAAGGAGGGAGTTGAGACATATTCTTTAGAATTGGGTACCAGTGCTGGCGAGGCCAGTCCGGAGTAATTAGGAACGTTTTTGTTTTTTCCTGTCTGACCTTTAGTAAGACCTTGGAGAGAAGAGGCGGAGGAGGAAAGGCGTAGACTGATAGGTTTTTCCAACTGAAGGATAGGACATCCACTTTACATGCTTGTCTGTGATAAGTTCTTGTAGAGAATTTTGTCCAGTTGATAATTTTGGGAGGTAAATAGATCTATGTCTGGGCTCCCCCATTTCTGTGTTACCATGCTGAAGATTTGTGGATCCAGTTTCCACTCATACGGGTCCATAAGATTTCTGCTTAGGTCGTCTGCCAGAGTATTTTGTTTTCCTGGCAGGAATTGAGCTTGAAGATGTACTTGGTAAGTCAAGGCTGTGTTCCACAATGCCATGGCTAGTCTGCAAAGGGGGTAGGAATGTGTACCCCCCTGCTTATGTACCACATAACCGTGGTGTTGTCCGTCTTTATCAGTAGTTGTCCTGGATGAAGTAAGTCCTTGAAGGCTGTCAGGGCATTCTGAACAGCTAGCATCTCTTTTCTGGTTGATATGCAGATGGATTTGTTTTGGGCTCCATATGCCCTGAATGCATCTCCCCGCCAGGTGGGCCGCCCAAGCATAGTCTGATGCATCTGTAGTTAGGGTTTGGGTGGCAGGAGGTAGAGTGAATGACAGTCCCTTGTTTTGGTGACATGTCTCTGCCCACCAAAGAAACTCCTATTGTAGGCAGGGAATGAGAGGAATCATTGTTTCCAGACTGTGGCAATGTTGACTTTTTAGGTACCATTGAAGTTTCCGCATATGCAGTCTTGCATATGGAATTAGTATAATGCAGGATACCATGAAACCCAAAGCCTGCAGAATTTCTCTTGCAGACAACTGGGTTTTTGTTGCCATCTGTTTGAAGTATAGAGTCAGTTGCCTTTGTTTGTCTGGCGTAAGGTAAGCCATCTGGGCAGTTGTATGCAAGCTTGCACCCAGGATTGTAATTTTCTGAAAGGGTACCAGTTGTGATTTCTTTTTGTTTATTGTGTACCCTAGGCATGTTAGAAGCCTTTTTACAAATGCCAGATGTTGAAGAAGAATGTCATTGTTCTCTGCTTGAATGAGACAGTCGTCCAGGTAAGGATAAATGTGTATGCTTCTTTGTCTGTACCTTCTGAGAGGGTACCAGTTGTGATTTGCTTTTGTTTATTGTGCCTCCTAGGCATGTTAGAAGCCTTTTTACAAATGCCAGATGTTGAAGAAGAATGTCCTTGTTCTCTGCTTGAATGAGACAGTCGTCCAGTTAAGGATAAATTTGTATGCTTCTTTGCCTGAAAAATACAATTACTGGTGCCAGGCACTTTGTAAAGACCCTGGACGCAGTAGATAAGACAAAGGGCAGTGCAGAGAATTGGTAATGCAAAACACCTGCCTTGAAGCGGAGGTATCTTCTACATGATTCCCTTATTGGGCTATGCAGGTATGCCTCTTTGAAGTCAAGAGTTACTACCCCAGCGTTCCTACCCAACATAGGCAGTAGCTGTTAAGTCAGCATTTTGAATTTTCGAATGTCCAGTAACGTGTTCATAGGTTGGTACTAGGCTATCAGCCCTAGGGCCTATACAAGCCTAGCCATAACAATTCCCTGGCTATTTCTTCAAACACTATTTACTTCCCTGGACCCCTGTCTAGCAGGGCTACTAACGTGATCCCCGGGGTGAATTTCCTTTCTCCCATCCAATCGTCAAGGTTCCTTTTGAAGAGGACCAAATAGGCACTCTGCTTGACATGTATGGGCAATCTATTCCAGAGTCTGGGGAGTCTCTGGGTCAGGAACCTATCCCTCCAGCATGTTTTGTTTATTGTGATGACAAGGTTTAGATCCCTGGAGCGTGTGGCTCTGAGGGATTGGGATTTCTTTAAGTGTAGCATGTCCAACAGCTCTGGGTTTGACATGGCCTTGTATGTTAAGCAAAGATCGCCTCTGAGTAGATGATATGCGACAGAGTATAGCTGGAGTTTTTTAAGGCGGTCAGCGTAGGGCATCTGCTTTAGGCCTGTGATTCTTTTAGTGAGGTATTTCTGTGGCCTTTCCAGTTGTTGCGGATGTCTTGAGCGGTACATACCAAACGGGGCATTGTATTCTATAATGGGTCTAATGAGGGATGAGTACAGTGGGACAATGACCTCCTTTTTTCTGGATGAAAAGCCCTTATTGATGAGGTGTGCCACATAGAAGGATTTCCTGACTGTTGTGGCGATGTGGTTATCAAAGGTGAGACCACTGTTCACCTGTGTCCCTAAGTCTCTTATCAAACTTTCAGTGTTTAGTGCACTGCCACGTATATGGTAATTCACGGATACATGTTTTTTCCCAAAGGGGATAACTATACATTTCTTGGCATTGAGCTTGAGCCCATGGCGCTGGCACCAAGCATCTGTTTCTGTAAGGCCCTTTTGTAGAGTATCCACATCATTTGGGGATTCAATAATGGCTCCCAGTTTGCAGTCATCTGCAAACTTTGTTATCCAGAGTCCCTTAGTGTTGGCCTGTACTTCAGAGAAGTAGATGCCAAACAAGAGCGGTCCCAGGACTGAACCCTGAGGTACTCCACTTGTCACTTGTCTGGAGCTGGATTTGGAGTCGGCTACTTTTACAGTGTGGGTTCTATCAGTAAGCCAGTTAGCAACCCATTGGGTTACGTAGGGATTAATGCCCAGCTTAGTAAGTTTATCTATGATTCCAGAGTGGGGGATGGTGTCAAAGGCCTTGGCAAGGTCTAGATAGGCTGTGTGGACCACCTTACCCTTGTCCATGGCTCTGGAGACTGATTAGAAGAAGTCAATCAAGTTCAGGAGACAAGATCGGCCCTTCACGAACCCAAACTGGGTGGGGTCCAGTGTTTGAAGGTTGCCAATGTCTTTGTTTGTAAGTTCCATGATAATCGATAAGTCCAGTATTGGATGCCAGGCATAGTCTTTTCTGGGTACCAGGAACAGTCTTGAATAAAATCCTTGTCCTTTTTTCCTGTTCTGGTACTGGTTGAATAGCCCCCATATCCATGAGTGATGTAACTTGTTTCTGAGCCTCTGTCCATTGATTTTGTGTAGATCTGGCCAACCATTTGGAATTGGCAAAGTATGGAAATGAAATCTGTACCCTTAGGATACTATGTTTAATGCCCACTTGTCTTGGGTAATTAACTGCCAATTTTGAGCACTAAGCGCTAATTTTCCCACCAAGGGGGCTGCCAAAATATAAGGGCTTGGTGATGGTAGAGGGAAGTCACTGAGACTGCTTACTGTAGGGTTGTGCTTTGTTTCCTCCAGATTTGGAGGTGGAGGCACCGCATTGCTTTGACCTGTAAGAACCCTGTGATTGGTATCTAGAGCCTTTTGAGTGCCTGGATTTGCCTTGAGAGACTCTGCTGGACACAGGAAAGGACCAATTTTCAGTAGGCCAGTACCTACTGAATCTGGGTGGCTGCACTTGTAAGAAATCTTTTACAGTTTGCATAGATTTAGCTTTGTCTTCCATTTTCTTTAAAACCTCTTCTGCCTTATTACCAAACAGAGTATCATGCTGTAAAGGGGCATCCAACAATTTAGCTTTAACATGAACTGGCAGATTTTGCTCCTTGAGCCAGGCATGCCTTCTAATCACAGATCCAGTAACTGCGGCCCTGCAAGAGGCCTCCAAAGAATCAAAACCACATTGCAAACTATACTTTCCAACCTGTTCTGCTGCATGCAATAATTCCTGTAATACTTTATTTTCCACACAATTGGAAATCAACATCATTTTCTGTTTCAATAAGCCCATAACATGCTGTTGATATTTAAGCATATGAAACTGGCAGTTTAAGACCCTAATTGCCAAGGTTGCAGACATATAAACCTTCTTTCCTCATATATCCAGCGCCCTGGAGTCTCTATCAGAGGGGGATTGGATTTTTGGCTGTAGAGGCCTTTACACCTTTGGGACCCTATGAGATAGTTTCAGGATCAACAGCAGGATTTTAAATGTGTGGGAGTCAGGAACCCTGTAATATCTGTCTGGCTTACTAGGAGCCAGAGGTAGGGAATCAGGAGCCATGCTTGATTCCGAAAACACATCATCAACAATGTCTAACATAGGAGGTATTGCCAAAGGCCTATGCTGAGAAAGGAAATCCCTAAGCCTCTTTTTAGATTCAGAGAAATCCTGACTCTCCCAATGAAAATGTTCCCTTAAAGTATGCAAGGTATCTCCAACTTTTACTGACATCGGTAAGGAGCAAGAAAAAGTTTCGCCAACAGGGTACTAAGCTTTAGTTGAAGACTTCGGTTCTGAAACTCGAATGCGAAAATTTCAGGAGTCGGCCAACCGGCACTTGCGAACAGCTTCTGCTTCGGGCACCGCGCGGCAAGAAAGACTGAATAGAATGGCGTTGGCTGTATGTTTTATACCCCTGACATCATGGAAGAGGAGACAGCAACCGACGCAGGACCCAAAAATTTGTTATTCAGCCTGACTGAGGGCAACCTGCCAGCAGATTACCCAAATGTAATGACTGCAGCAGTGAAACATGAAGAACATCTGGCAAAACTACTCATGTACCAACTCCTTCACTCAACGCTTTTTGGGATTCATAAATTCCAATGCCCTGGATCAACTTATCCACACTCCCACCAGAGGCAACAATATCCTAGACCTATATGATAAAAACACTGCAGAACTCACCACCAATGCTGGAATACACCTTTATTAACGAACTGAACAACAGATAAGCGCTTTCACGTACGAAGTACGCTTCTTCAGATCTACTTAACTGAACTCACATTCTACTTTATATACACTCAGAGTGAAGCTGGTGCACTGTGTAATTATTCAATTAATCAATTGATCAATCTTGTTAAAAACATCTTTAAAAGGGAAACACACTGGAGCTTTAAACTGACAAAAGCTTGTAGAGCCATAGACATATAGTGAGTATCTATTCAATCAAAGCTCATAGTCAAATGTCATATTAATCAAATACATCAATCATAGAATATATAATAATATAGATGTATATGTATACATATATAAAAAATATGTATAGAGAAATATGTCTATATATCAATATCAATATTTAATATGTACATATAATAAATATAATAAATATAAAATAATAAATATGATAAATAAATGTAAATAATCTATCTATCAATACCTTTATAAAACTATTGCTATGTAAATATATAAACTATAAATATATATGACATATAGGAAAGAGTGTAAACTACTATTTCATTCATAACAAAATATATATATATAAATATGTTGATGTATGTATACGTCTAAAAACTGCTATCATAAATATGAAATATAAAATATAAAATATATATGAAATATAAAATGTGTGAAATGTATATAAGACAAGACAAAAATATATATCTATGTACACTAAATGAATGTGTAAGTATAACATGACATGAATATCCTATATTCTACAGTGAAAGATTCGTACTGGGTATAAAAAAAGCCTATTTGGCTGCTGAGAACTACTTAAAACTAATGGGAGGCTCTATGTAACTTATGACTCATGTAAAATTTTGTACATTATACATTGGATCAAATGCAGGACAAAACATATATCAATATGATCAAAAGGTTAGTCAACATATACATATATGCATGACAGATAAATTAATAAAATATGGAACTATTCATATATCAAAGGTATATCAAAAAGTAGATTTAAAATACATATTACTCTATTCATTATGTAAAAATGCATCAAATAAAGATAGAGATTTCATTGTTGTTGCTTCCATATCAATATTCATTTATATGCCCTGGCTTCTAGAAAAGATTTCAAAGATATAGTTTGATTCAAGCCAGGGGGTAAATGTGCCCCCATCCTCAAGATCCAGTCTAATTCTGTGGTGGCTAACTGGTTCACATAATCACCCCATCTCTTATTAATGTGCACTACTTGCAGCACCCTAAAGCTAAACATATGCTGTTCATGTTCAAGTATATGTCTAGCCAAAGCATTCGTCTCCTTGCATTTCCTGATGTCATAGACATGATTATAAATCCTCTGTTTGAGTTTCCTCTTGGTCATGCCTATATAAAATGCATCACACTGCTGGCAGGTTGCTAAGTATATCACATTTTTGGTGTCACAGGTAGTGTTACATTTGGGGGTGAAAATGAAATCCATATTTGGATGTTCAAACGGTTGTATTGTTGTTATATACTGGCACATATTACATTTACCACATGAAAAAGTCCCCAACCTTTGGACATGGGTATAATGTCTAATGGTGTGCCTGTCCTCTTTAAAACATAACATCCTTCTCAAATTAAGGGAATTCCTAAAAGTGAACCTAGGTCTAGCCCCTACTATAGTCTTGACCATGTCATCTAGTGTAAGAATATTCCAATTGGAACTAATAATATTTTTTAGGGCATTAGTGTCATTCGTATATTGCATAGTATACATCACACCTCTATCAGAATGTTTATCATAAATCTTAGTATTAACTGTATGAACATACCTCTCAGGCTGCTGTAAACCTAATTCTTGGATTTTTATCTTTTCAACCAATTCGACATCGTAGCCTCTCTCCACAAACAATTCCTGCATATTATGTGCTTCTTTTAATAACAAATCATTATTCTTGCATAACCTCTTCAACCTAACAAATTGACTTTTTATGATCCCTGGGAATATATACCTGGGGTGCATACTGTTGTAATTCAACAGAGTATTCTTCCAACAGGGTTTCCTACAGAGTGTATATTCTATATAGCCTTCTTTCATGATAGTCAAACTTACATCCAAAAAATTTATAGTTATGGGAGACCATTCCATTGTAAACCTAAGAAATTCTGTGGTTGATTCTAAGTGAATCAAAAAATCTTGGAATTCCTTAATGTTACCTTCCCACAGAATAATAACATCATCCACAAACCTTCTATAAAGTTTTACTTTTTTAAAAGATGGATGATTAAACAAATTATGTTTCTCCCAATAAAACACCACAAGATTAGCATAAGTGTTGGCTACTGGGGTGCCCATAGCAACCCCCCATTTTTGTAGGTAGTAGTTATTACCAAACATAAAAATATTATTCTCAAGAACTATGTCTAACAGCTGGCATATTAGAATCTGTTTGTCAATGCTAAACCCAGTGTCACTATTAAGAATTTCTCTTATTGCCTGCACACCATATTCATTCGGTATTGTGGTAAACAGATTTTTGACATCTAAAGAAATAAGTATATATTCTCCTGCAGAGAAGTCTACTGTCAACTGATTGATGTCATCTAATAGATTGTAAGTGTCTCTCAATATACTCGGAATTACATTGACTATAGGTCTCAATGTATATTCTAAAAATTTGGAAATAGCGGATGTAGCCCACCCTCTTCCGGACACAATTGGACGAAGAGGTATGGGAAAAATGCACTTATGAACCTTGGGTAGCCCCTTAATTGAGGGAATCACGGGTGATTCTATATATAAAAAATCATAAGTGTCCTTGCTAATTTGTCCAGTCATTAAGAGATCATATAAGTCATCATGTATGTTCATTATAATACATTCTATTTCTTTACTTGTTATTAGTTTATAAGTATTTTCATCTTGTAGTAAAATGCCCATATTTCTAACATATTCTGAGGTATCTAGTAGAACAATTCCTCCTCCCTTGTCCGCTGGTTTAATAGTTATGGTTAAATCATCCTTCAAAGCTGCCAAGGATTTAGTTTCCTCACTAGTCATGTTGAAATATTTACATTTTTTATATTTCACTTCAGAATAATATTTATAAAACTCATTCTCACAGGCTTTTATAAAACTTTCAACACTCCATGGAAGTGGAGGTGTAAAACTGCTTTTCTTTCTTATTTTGTATACATCAGTATCAATAAAACCATTACTGTCATTCTTAAAAAACATTTTTAGGGCTACTAAGCGCCCAAATAACCTTAAATCAGTAAGTGTGTTATTTATCTTACTGGGTTGAGTTTATTATATTTTATTATGGGTTTATTATATTTTATTATATGTACATATTAAATATTGATATTGATATATAGACATATTTCTCTATACATATTTTTTATATATGTATACATATACATCTATATTATTATATATTCTATGATTGATGTATTTGATTAATATGACATTTGACTATGAGCTTTGATTGAATAGATACTCACTATATGTCTATGGCTCTACAAGCTTTTGTCAGTTTAAAGCTCCAGTGTGTTTCCCTTTTAAAGATGTTTTTAACAAGATTGATCAATTGATTAATTGAATAATTACACAGTGCACCAGCTTCACTCTGAGTGTATATAAAGTAGAATGTGAGTTCAGTTAAGTAGATCTGAAGAAGCATACTTCGTACGTGAAAGCGCTTATCTGTTGTTCTGTTCGCTAATAAAGGTGTATTCCAGCATTGGTGGTGAGTTCTGCAGTGTTTTTATCATATTGACTGCTCCATTTGACTGCCAGACTCTTCAGGGACCATACAGAGATTCATATTGCATTTTGCAATATCCTAGACCTAGTCAATACCAACATGAGTGACCGGTGCTCCACATCTAAAGTCAACTCCTCGTTGGTCAGATCCGACCATAAGCTAATCACTCTAGATATCTGCATCCTACCCCCACCCACCATTAAGGAAACCACGGTAAAAAATTTCTCCAAAACCAACTTCATGCTTCTTAAGACAGAAGTGGTGAACTTCATGACACCCATGCAGATGGACAATACAGTTACAACTGCTGAATCCTACACAAATGCACTCTATAAGCACTTACACGAGTTCATGGATTGTGCTATCCCAAACAGAACCAAGACCCTATCCTCCAAAAAAAGGAAGCCAATCTGGTGGTCCCCCTGCCATAAACAAACTCTACAACAGAAGGAAGAAACTGTTGCAAAAGAGAGTAAAATCCCATGAGTGGAGGAGCTCCCTGGTCAGCCTCAGTAAGAAGCTGAGATCCCTTATAAGATCCTCCAAAGCTAGCTACAAAAACAAAATCGCCACTTATTCTAAGGGCAATCACAAAGCATTCTATAGCTATGTCAAGAATCTCAATGGCAACACCCACATCTGCTTTGCGTTACAGCACAATGGCACGAAAATTACAGAACCAACTGATATTGCCAACATCCTAGGGATAGGTTCAGTGCTACCTTTACCCCCCTCTCACCCCCTAAAGGGCCCATATCTATACAGGAAGAATGCAGAGTCCCTGTAATCACATCTATGCAGATAAAAGCTGCATTCCCTACAACCAAAAACACAGCATCCATGGGACCAAACAACATCCCTGGTTGCATTTTACATGAACTTCAGAACGAACTGGCTCCCCAAATAAGCACCATGTTCAATCATAGTCTCACGTGAGGCTTTGTGCCCACTGAATGGCACACAGCAACAGTTATTCCACTCCACAAAGGGGGAACCTCCACTGATCCTGCGAACTATCGCCCTATTGGCCTGATGAGCCTGGTCTTTAAGGCAATGGAACTCATAAACAAAGACATCGGTGACCTCCAAACTCTGGACCCCACTCAGTTTGGGTATGTGAAAGGCAAATCAGGCCTTCTGAACCTGATTGACTTATTTGAGGCAGACACCAAAGCCGTAGACGAGGGTAAGGTGGTTCACACAGCCTATCTTGACCTCACCAAGGCTTTCGACACTATCCCCCATTCTGGAATTATAACTAAACTCACTAAACTAGGTATAAATCCCTACATCACAAGATGGGTTGCCAAATGGATGAAGAAATAGGCAAACATATATTTACATATGAGTCCCCAAATGATGTGGACATCCTACAGAAGGGCCTCACTGAGATAGATGCCTGGTGTCAGAGGCATGGCCTCAAGCTCAATGTCAAAAAGTGCAATGTCATCCCCTTTGGTAAAAACTCAGTACCCATGAACTACCAAATAAACGGCAGTCTACTTAATGCCGAATGTGTGATAAGAGATCGTGGGACCCAGGTGGACTGTGGTCTTTCTCTCCTTTGATAATCACATTGCCAAAGCAGTCAGGAAATCCTTCTATGTGGCACACCTCATCACAAAAGGGTTCTCATCCAGGAAAAAAGAGGTCATTGTTCCCCTCTATTCGGCACTCATTAGACCCATTATACAGTACAACACCCCTTTTGGAATGTACCTCACAAGACATCTGCAGCAGCTGGGAAGGCCACAAAAG